>NC_081414.1:28556466-28856645 GCF_030272615.1 Cryptomeria japonica
TTATTATAAATGCATTGAGCCAACATCATGCATCACATATTGATTCATTTGTAATTGATTTAATTGTAATATTCTTAGTGAGCCGACCTACACATTTGGTCTTAGGTTTTGGTATATATGTAAGATCTCATTTGTGAGATTAACATGAGTGTGAAAAAGGAATTGTAACAAGGTATATGTGAATATAAGTAGAGCTATACACGCAGACATCATTTGAAGATTCAATGAAGGTATGAGGAAGACAATCAGAGCTTAATCGGTACTGAATTCAGCATATGAAGATGCTATTTTGAGTAGTACATTATCATTGGATTTAACCATCCAATTGTACTCAGTGTGACTCTCATTTTGTGATTGAGTAGTGAGCTCTAGGCAATTGGCCTTTCTGCATGTGCAGACCCCATTTGTACACACATACTATCTGCAGTAGTATCATCCTGATTGTGGGTAAGGTTTCCCACCATGGTTTTTTCCCTTACAGGGTTTCCACATACAAATAACTGTATTATGTGTTGTGGATGTTACTTGTCTTTTGTTTCATGCATTAAAATTTACTGATACTATTGTTAACTATTAAACTGTCTATCGACATTAAGTTTGGTTTACCGATATTATGCACTAAGTTTGGTTAAGTTATATTTGGGTTGAAATGAATAGACAACTGATTCACCCCCCCCTCTCAGTTGCCTTCGGGTCCTAACACTAACCCCCTAAAAATTGTTGTAGGGTGGGAATGCCTTTGTCTTTCTTATTGTTTACCCCGTAGGGACCATTTGGACTCCACATTTGATCCGCAGGATAGCGAGAAACCCTTCCTCTTGTGTTTTGGTTACCCCACACCACAATTGCCTGTTGTTGTTTTTTCCTCGCAGTGTAGCAGGGAAGACAATTGTTTTCTTTGTTTCCTTACTCTACAAGGCCTCTGAGCATCCTCACTTTGTCATGCGGGGAAGACCAAATTGTTGTTGGATGTATTATCCCATCATCTCGCAGCATAAAGGTCGCATTTTTGAAAACCACACGAGGTAGCAGGGAGAAACTTAATCTTGTGTTTCGTTATTTCGTGGGGAAGGAAAGAATATTCCTTGATACCTATGCAAAATAGTGAAAATCCTTTAAGTTTTGCACTCACTAGTAAGAACGAAGGGGAACCAGTCCCGCCACGAACTTAGGACCCTTCAACCAGTGATCCTTAAATGATTTGACCGTTGTGACCGGTCAATTTAAAAATAGACCTTGGAGCCCGAATAGATGAAAAGACCCCAGCTACTCGTTGCCGATATAGTGTGCATAACACGCAGGTTATGTAAAACTCAGATCGGTTATCTTTAGGGGAGGGTTGACACAAAAAGGTCAACATGCACCATGGGGATGATGGAAGAATCCACTAAGTCCCCAACAAGTATTGGATAAGAGCCCTAGAAGTAGGACACTCAAAACACAACATGAGAGCGTTATTGGGATTGACAGGAGGTGCAAGGGTCCCCCCCCCCCCCCCCGCCCGAAGAACGTTCTATGTGCAGAAAATTCAATGTTAGTTTGCTTATTTGTGTTACTATATATTTGTGCACTAAAACACATATAAAATTTTCTTTTTGTTTATACATATAAACACAAATAATGTTTAGAATTGTAAGATTCCATAGTAATCAATATTTATGTTGGAAGCTTGTGATGGTTATGCACACTGATTATGTTGTATACAAATGATTTAATTATCATTTACATAAATGAAAATGAAGTTGGGCATCTCAAATATGAATTAAAAATTGCATTTCAAATTGTTGATCCTACTAAATACATTGTTTAAGTTTAGAATTAGTCAAATTTAAGTTTAGTGGTGTAAAAATTAGTGAAAATAAGTGGTGTATAACAATGTGTTAATAAGATCGAGGATTATAAAGATAAATTAAAGAGTGCATTTGGTATGAGTAATCTTGTATATTTATTTTTCAAAGAATTTAAGTTCACTATAACATATTGTTAGTTTAAATTGAAAGTTATTTCAAAATTTAGTGTTGTAAAAATATTTATTATATTGAGAAATATAATTTTAGTGAAGTTTGCAATGATATAAATATATTTAAAAAATAATAATTAAAATTTAAAAATTAATTATACATAAATTAGTATAATTATAATTAATTTAAATACAAATATTTAAAAATAATAATTTTAATAATTAATAATTAATTTACGATGTTATAAATAATACATCATATTAGTTATACCTCTATGTGTGAAAAGTGGATCGTATCTATATCTAGAATACACAACACTTCAATAAGTCATTAGATGCATGGTTAGTATATCAATCATCAATGAATAATAAACCATCACAAAGCGACCTATTGCCTTCTAGTAGATGCAAGTTTAGTGTTGCTCTCAAATTTTTATAAGCAATACCAGTGACTAGACAACACCTAAACGGAGGATTTAATCTATATGAGTATGAAATTGAGCTAAATGTATGCAATATTAAGCTAGATAGATGCAAGATATGCAAGATTAGTGAATATTAGGCTAACATGATTAAGCTATGAATAAATATTAAGCTAAATGATTTAACAAGTATGCAATAACTAATATGCAAATATTCTCAATATGAAATCTTAATGAACCTAGAGCAAAAACAACATAATAACAATATATTCTCCAAGATCCTTAATTAGGAGATGAGAGCCTAAATTTATAGAAAATTCAGAAAGAAACCAACAGTTGAGATCAAACGATGATGAGCGGTCAAGATTTTCCAAGAAGAATCACAATCCAGGTGAATTGATGTGATTGGCTACTTTTCTCAGTTTTAAAGGAAATTGAACTAAAATTAAGACAAAATCAGAAAAAACTGATTTATTCTCTATTTCATTCAATTTTGAGATTTAATTGTTTTAATTGCTTTCTTTGAGATTTTTTTCAATTTTTAATTTGATTTTCAAGATTATCTCCATTTGATTTCTTTTCTCAAATTTTTATTCTTTTTTCCCAATTCATTCCTTTTTTTTGTGATTTAATGGCAAATTGATTTATTTAATTAAATATGCTAGGATATTTAATAAAAATAAATAGGATAATTGTTTAAAAATGATCTAGGAATGATCAATTAATTAAATATGTATTTAATTAATTTAGAGTGATTAATTTGCCATGTGACATTGATGATTTAAGAAATTAATTATGTGCTCAGGATTAATTTTAATTGCCCTTGGTTAGGACCTTGGTGACGTTGTTGAGATTAGGGGCCCACAGTTTAGATGACCATTTTTAGGGTATTACAATACCATATTAATATTTTTTAATATTCGTTAGATAAATATATTTAAGATATTTATATCACTTTAATATAATTTGTTACTTTTAAAATTATTAAGATTTTTATATTATATAAATGATTATAAATTTGAATAAATTTTATTATATCATATAAACAAGTGTCATGTGGTGGCATAAGACTTGTCTTTAAGACTAAACTTATCAAAAACAATAAAATTGTTTTGTAGTAGAATATATTTTTTCTTCTATTATTATGTCAATTAATCTATTAATTAAATTAATAAGAGATCTTAAATACACTTATCTAAAAAATGTTAACAAATAATTATTTTCTTTCATTAAAAGTTATTTTATTTATAGAATAGATGTATTTTTGAGGGTTAAAAATTGCACATTCAACTAATAGAAAAGCCTTCTTGATTGAGGTGAGCATGCTAATGAATAATGATGAACAACAAATACCCTAATCGGTACTGAGAGGGGGGGGATGAATCAGTACATAAAAAAACTTCTCAACAACTTATCAAGTTAAAACAATGCTAACATGTTATCTTCATCACTGAACTTAACCATGGCAATATCGGTTAAACACAGTAAGACTTCAGACAACTAAACCAGTGAAACTGAATACTTTAAATAACATTCAACACTTGATAACTACTTCACCAATATACTCATGCATGTGGTGTATCAATAATACTATAACCATTAGCTTTGCATGCATATTTACCTAAACAAATATTTCTCAAGCATCACATGAAAAATGCACAACTCATGACACAAATTTTTCATGTGGAAACCCAAATGGGAAAAACCATGGTGGGAATGAATACCCACAAGCTTGTTTTTGAACTCTTTTGAAGCTCGCTCTGTCAGGAGCCTAGTCCAATTAAAGACTTTACAATAAGGTTCTGTTAGGAATCAATCCTGTTAAAGATCACCAGGTTAAGGGATGGCTATATACCCTGTTAAAGGTTGAAACCCTGTTAAAGGTTACCTTGCTAGAGGATTTGAAGAGCTCAATGATCTTGAGTCACCCGGTTAGAGGATTTGTAATAAGCTTGTTAAAGCAACCCGGTAAAGGGATTTTCCTACTGTTGAAATGGTTAGAAGACAACAGGTAAATCTTTGATCTGATAACATCACTGCATGCTAAGGCAGATCCTTTTCAGCTCCTCTACTCTACAATCACACTCTGCAGTTTTCCACTCACTGGTTTGGCAAGTATCTCATCACTCGGATACAAACACAACATTTGCCAACACTAACAATAACAAACATCATCGACCTTATAGACAACAATTAGGTTGGTAGCATAAACCCTAAACCCTAAACATTTTAGGTTTACAATTACAAGCGGTCCAATCCTGACCATTCAAACACTTTACATAGAATGAAACAATTTCAAATAGATCACAAGTCATTCTGCATCATCCATTCTTCACCGCATATGGAAATCAGTAACCCATCATGCTCTCTTCACATACCTCCAAGAAGAATGTTCATTCCCAAGGTAGACATTTAATGCAATCGATCTTCACATGCAAGATTCTCAAGGAAATCCTTCACCTGCACAAAATTGATGTGGCATCTCGATCTCATCCTTATCTCTTAGCTAACTCATCATAGAATGTCACCGGTTGCATCGCACAAGCTAGATTGCCAAACCGGAAACCCTAGAGCTGAGACTACCAACCGGTAGTCACACTTAGTGAAACCCTGACACCGATCCACTTCATCCCTTCATACTGGTTCTCCTACACTTATTGACATCAATGACAACATACATTATCATCATACCAGTTCATCATATGCCAACAATCTCCCCCTTTGGCATTGATGGCAATACTCAGTGTAGCATTGCAACTATAAACAACATAGACTAGTGCAACTATAACATATATCTTCTCCCATATCATATATCTTCATCATCAAATATCTTCTCCCTATCTTCTCCCCCATACATCAGATATCTTCTCCCCCTTTGACAACAATGCCAAAGTGGAGGCACAAGCTTCCATTCATCACTATGCTTCTCCCCCTGTGGAGTAGCATCCTTCAACACATCAATCCTGAAAGATTTGACACTGTAGTATCTGACTGATGTGGAGCACACATTTTTTATTTACTTCATGAAGGGGCAGAACCCCTAATTCACCTCTCAAATAGGTAAATGTAGTTTTTGGTAAGGGCTTAGTGAATATGTCTGCTATCTGTTCCTTACTGGAAACATGTTCTAATACAAACTCTTTGTTTTGAACCTTCTCTCTCAAGAAGTGATACTTGAGCTCAATGTGCTTAGATCTAGAATGCAATACCAGATTCTTGGAAATATTTATTGCACTTGTGTTGTCACAAAATATACTCACCGGTTCAGATATAGGTACTTTGAAACCATCCAATACATGTTTCATCTAGATTACTTGAGTGCAGTTCATAAATGCTGCCACATACTCCACTTCAGCTGTAGATTGGGAAATACAACTTTGCTTCTTACTTGTCCATGAGACTAGTCTTCCACCAAGAAAGAACGCACCACCGATTGTGCTCTTTCGGTCGTCCACATTACCTACCCAATCTACATCGGTAAATACTTTGAGATTAAAATCACCATTGTATGGATACCACAATCCATAATCAACTATCCCTTTTAGGTATCTAAGAATCCTCTTGACTACTACCAAGTGGGATTCTCTTGGACTTTTCTGAAAACGGGCCACAATGCCCACTGCATGAGCAATATCCGGTCTGTTGTGTACCACATAGTGCTGCTTACCGATCATTGACCAGTAATCCTTCTCATTCACCAATGCTGAATCATCTTCCTTAGTCAATTTGCATCCGGTCACCATTGGTGTACCAACCGATTCGCTCTCCTCCATGCCAAAGGTCTTTAATACCTCTTTGACATACTTGGACTGGGTAATAAAGATACCCTCTTTCATCTGTTGAATGTGTAGACCAATGAAGAAATTTATCTCTCCAATCAGATACATCTCAAACTCTTTCTTCATTTCATTTGCAAATGCATGGCTCATTTCATCATCTCCTCCAAAGATTATGTCATCTACAAACACTTCACAGATCAGAATCTGATCACATTCAAATTTCAAGTAGATGTTGCTATCCTCACTTGTTCTCTCAAATCCTATCTTCACAAGATAAGAGTGTAACCGTTCATACCATGCCCTTGGTTCTTGTTTCAATCTATACAGGGCCTTGTGTAATCTACACACCATGTTACTATCTTCTGATAAGGCAAACCCATCCGGTTGCTCAATATACACTTCCTCTTCTAGGATTCCATTCAAGAATGCAGACTTCACATCCATCTAGTATACCTTAAATCCCTTAAATGTCGCAAATGCAAGTAGCATTCAAACACCTTCCAGTCTAGCCACTAGGGCAAAGGTTTCTCCATACTCTTCTCCCTCTTCCTGACCATATCCCTTGCATACAAGTTCTGCCTTGTTCCTTACAACCATGCCTTCTCCATTCAGCTTATTCCTGAAGACCCATTTGGTACCTATTACATTCTTGTGTTCCAGTTTCGGTACCAAAGACCATGTTGCATTCTTTTCTATCTGGTCTAGCTCCTCTTCCATTGCCTTAATCCAGTCTTCATTTGTAAGTGTCTCTCTAGTGGTCTTAGGCTCAAATTCAAAAATCATGCAAGAGTTTTCTTTCACCTTTCTTCTTGTGAGTATCCCTGCATCTTTATCTCCTATGATCTGCTTCGGATCATGATGTAGTTTCGCATATCTAGGAATGACCCTATCTAGTTCTTCTTGCTTTTCCTCTTCTTCTTCTTCTCCATCTTCTTCTTCACCTACTGCAACTTCTACCGATACAGGAACACTGAGGTCTTTGCTTGTTTCTTTCTTAACCGGTTCCCAGAAGGTTACACCCGGTTCATCTTCCACTTGCTCGTTGCTGGTTTCCTCGGGTTTCTCAGGAGATTCATCAACCCTGACATTGATACTCTCAACAATTTTATGAGTCCTATTGTTGTAGCACTTGAGAGCTTTGCTTTTAGTGGAATATCCCATAAATATTCCTTCATCACATTTAGCATCAAGCTTGCTCAGATGCTCACTTCTCTTGATATAACACTTACTACCAAATACTTTAAAATAACTTACAGTGGGAGTCTTCCCGGTCCAGTAATCATAAGGGGTTTTGTTTTTACCTTTCTTGATGAGTACCCGGTTCATAGTATAGACTACAGTGCTCACTGCTTCTCTCCAAAAAGTGTGAGCAACCTTTCCTTGGATCATCATTATTCTGGCCGCTTCAACTACAGTCCTATTATTTCTTTCTGCCATGCCATTCTGTTGTGGTGTCCTTGGGGCAGACAATTGTCCCTTGGATGAACTATCAATAAACCTAGGAAAGATTAAAGGAGAAAAGAAAGGGACTTTCTAGTATGGTAACCAAATTGTTTGTTTAATGCTATTTTTCATGAATGACTCCTGGTTTTGGGAAGAGGCAATGGGCATTTGATATCCCGGTAGGGAGGCAACTGAAATAGTTAATTGCTTCATTAGGCAGTCAAAGAGATGACAAAGTATGGGGATATTTTAAGGCATTTCAAAAGGCTATGAAATCTAGAGAAAGGGTTCCTAAGCACATTGTTGAAAAATACTCAACTGACATATGCTTCATGGTGAAGAAAGATGAAACACTCATGGAAGCGATCAAACCCCATAAGATCTGGATTGAGGAGATAAGCTATGAAGTTGATGCACAGATCCTTGATGCTTATGCAAAGATGTTGATTGATGCATCTATTGATGAAGCTAAGAATCCTTGTGGTACTACTAAGCAAAAGACTCAAGAGGTTGAAACTGAGTTCAACCAAAAGAAGAGAGAGAAGCAGGAAGGAAAGGCAAGAAAATTTGTAGAAAAGGTTTCATAGGACATCAAAGCATTGATTGATGTTGTCCCAGAGAAAGGTAGGAAGAGGAAAGAACTAGAAGTATTCATTGAGCCTATTGTAACAGAGTTTGAATCTGAAGATGACACACCCTTGGCATTCAAAAGGGTTATAAGGAAGAAAATAGAAGAAACCAAGGTAGAGGCTAAAAAGAAACCAGTTAGGAAAGTTACATTCAAGTTATCGGCACAAAAACAAGCTAAAAAAGTAACACCTTCAGCTCCATCCAGTACTGGAAGAAGGAAGAAGAAGGCTGACATTGATCTGGCAATCGAATCTGGTAATTTAACTATCATTCCACAAAAAACTTGTGCAGAATTAATTGATGAGATTACTAAAGATGGTATGTTAAAGAATGTACAGTTTTATTATGAAAATTTAGAGGATGATGAACAAAGAGAGATAGAGGAAGCAATATTGTTATATTTGGATATTTATAAGAAATCCTTGATAGAAATTGAAAACCAAATACCGACAGAATTATATGATATGCTAGATGCTAGGAGACTATCAGCAATGCAAGAAGATAAGCATATTAAGATACAAGAGTGTTTATTTGTTTGTGTTTCTATTGCTCCAGAGGAAATGGATAGGACACTTGAGGTTGTAGATAAGAAAATCTTTAACAACAAACATAGAATAACCAGTCTTATGTTAGGTAGAGTAAATGAGATAATCAAGGAGACCCACAAGGCATGGGTTAAGTTCTTTGAAGAGAATCATGGTTTTTATACTTCACCGGAATAAAACAGACACTACATACATCCTGGTTGAAGGAAAAGGAAAGGGTATTTTGGGTACTTCACCCTCAATTTTGAAAAGCATTAAGATAGTGGAAATCAAGCCCCCAGTAGATACAAATGTATAGGCAAATATTGAGATACCAGAAAATAAAGAGAGTGTAAAGGTTGATAATGTACATGATACTAATGTTGAGGACAACAGTCCCCCGGATACAGATGTACAGGTTGAGGTTACAGTTCCTAGGGAGGAACTGGCAGTTATTGAGACTGCACCAAGTGGCGAAGCCACCGGTGCAAGTGAGGAAGCTATAAAGGATAAATCATCAGAGGAGAAGAAAGAGGAATTCGGCAGGGAACCGATAGTGAGTCCATCATTGTTGTCAATTGACACCTCATGGGTTTAAAAGAAAATCATAACCAAGATGAGCTCTACTGAACTCATGATGATGGCTGCACAAAAAATGATGAAGGAGGGATCTATGGATAAAGGGATTATTGATCAGTCTGTCACTGTTTTGCATAGACTAGTCCCGAAGTGCAAGATTGACAGAGAAGTGAGCCCTTTCGACAAGCTTAAGATAATTACAAAGCGCATTTCAAAGGATTTCCAATCCTTGCAGCAGATTTCAAACCGACAAGCACTGGAGAGGTTCACAAAGGCAAAAAGAGCTACATTTGATCAAGTGATTGAGTCTGAGAGGAAGAAGATTAATGAAAAGTTGAAATTGATAGACAATTCTTTAAAGCAGTGTACAAATATTTACAGAGTATGTTGTAACACAAATGTTCCTACATTTAATTTGGATAAGAATATTAAGGAAACTCAGGAGAAAATTTCAAGTATAGCCAATTCTTTTGATGGATTGACTTCATTGACTTCATCCATTCATGGTCAGATTTTGGTTTTGGAAGCCCAAATTTCTGTTCTTAAGAAAGAAAAAGACAAAATCATTAGAAGGGCAAGAAGTCTTAGAGGTTTGGTGAGTCCCCAGTCGGATTCACTCAATGTACATAAGGAGTGTATAAATCTGATTGGTAAGCCCACACCAACAGAGTTAAATGAGAAAGAGTCATTTGCACATATGCTAAATGGACTTGTATCTATTTCTGGCACTTTCAAATCCGGTTGGGATACTTATCTTGAGCTATTGGAGAAGGCATATCAGGATATTTTCAAATATATTAAGCTTCGGTAAGGTATTTTTGGGACATTCATTGTACAGTCTTTTCATTCTTCGTCTCGGTTTTGGATTTTTGATATTCTTTTTGGAAATTTTGATGGCATTGATGTCAAAGGGGGAGTGATATAGATGTGAAAAAGAAAAACGGAGTTATATACATTAGGGGGAGATATGGAGAACTATGGAAGTATGGAGTATTCTGTATTGATGGATATTCAACTCAGGGGGAGCAGGTTCTGGATGAAACTGGCAGATGAAACCATGATCATTTTTCACATGAGTGTTGCCATCAATGCCAAAGGGGGAGATTGTTGGCAATTGACACTCAATTGGTTGGTTTCACTATGTCGTCATTGATGGCAACATGGTATCTTGTTTCGACTTCATGTTTTGGGTTAGTTGTGTATCGACAGGCACTTCACCAACACCGACAAGATGGAAGGATTTCTTTTGTTATCGGCAATGTAGGCCAACATGGTTTAGAATAAGGTTATCGGTAATGGAGGCCGACATCTTTTGAATCTAGCATCGGAAATTGTTTTTGATATTCATGTGTTTATTTTATCTAGCCGACATGTATTTTGGTATTGTAAATATATTTGTAAGCCGACATAAGGCATGATAAATTGTATAGGGTATATAGGTCAGCTGGATATATCATTTTGTAATGTAACGGTATGGATGCGAATATGGATGTTAAGTAATGTGAAATATATCAGAGAGATCATGTATGTGAGGATATTATTGTAAGGGGTTATTCTGGTAAAGGGTTTAGGGTTTCAGACCGGAACAGACAGAGCTTAATGGGAACTGTATTCAGGCATAGAAGATGTTATATTTGTAGTTCAATCATTTCTCCGGATTGTAGTCTGGATTTATATGTAGTCGGTGAGGCTCCTTTTGTGATTGAGCGGTGTGCTCTAGACTGTAAGCCTTCCTGCAAGTGCAGACCCCTATATTTTGTAATGTCTCTTCATATGACCAGTGGATTGATATTGTGGGTCACAAATCCCACTGTGTTTTTTCCTCTTTGAGGTTTTCCACATATAATCCTGTGTGTTATGGTGTTCAAAATATGTGATTGGCTTATTGGTTGTTGTACTTCTTTCATGTACCGGTATACCGGTTGGTGTATGCATGTTTTAACAAGGCTAAAATTGATAATTTTGGAATAACACTAATTCACCCCCCCTCTTAGTGTTATTGGATTCCAACATATAAAACTCTTTTCTAATTCTATTTTTATAAGAGGATAAACATCATTGAATTTGTTTAACATCTTATTAGAATTGAGAGCTTGATTCATAAGGTGTATGAATACTTAATTTCTTTTGGTTTACAAAGATTGAGAGGTATCTATTTTGTCAAAATCACCCCAAGCATAAACTTGACCTTATTAATTGATTACAATATAAACCTTATATTCAACAAAACTTAATCCTTATTGAGCTCCATATAAACCAGTCAACAGCCCCTTTATTTAAACATATAATCTTGCAATTCTATATATAATATACAATCCACACTTATTATAAATTTAACGAAAATTTTATAAGGATCATAATACAATTGTTTTTTATATTAATTGCAGCATCATAAAACAATTGTCATTTAAGTAGGTATATAATATTTTTTTTCACTTTTGTTTTTATAAAAGGAAAGAATCATTCAATTGTTTTAATATTTTGCTAGACTTTAGAGCTTGATTCATAAGATATATGATTCAACTTCTTTTGATTTAGAACTAAAGATTGAGAGTATCTAATCATAATCTTTATTGAATTACATTTAAACCATTCAAATTCTCCTTAATTTAAATATAAAATCTTAGAATATCAATATATATTATGTAATCTATAATAATTAAAATTTAACTAGAATTATATGAGGATCATAATACAATTATTTTTTATATTAATAGCATCATCATAATACAATTGTTATTTAAGTAGGTATATAATCTTTTTTTCCATTTTTTTTTTAATTTTTTAATAAGAGGATCGGAATCATTCAATTGTTTTAATACCTTGTTAGAATTTGGAGCTTGATTCATAAGATGTATGAGTCAATTTCTTTTGATTTAGTACAAATAGATTGAGGGTATCTAATCATAATCTTTATTAAACTTCGTATAAATCATTTAACTTTCCCCTAATTTAAATATTAAACATCAAAATATCAATATATAATATACAATCCACACTTATTATAAATTTAACTTCAATTATAAAATATCATAATACAAATTTTAATCAAAATTATTCGAAATAATAACAAATATATACATTATAAAAACATGTTTGAAAGGAATCCAACAATTAGAAAAATAAAAAATTGCAGTCTTATTCCTACCATTTTAAATTCTAAAACAACTTGGGTTTGTCCTATTGAGGAAAAAACAATAAAGAAATTTCAGTGAAGAAGACCAGAAAGAGCATATTTTGTTTATTTTCTCATTTTCACATTTATAAAGGAATCTTTTTATTATTGAACATTGATTTAATGGACTTGTGAGTTGACAAATCTAAATAAATATTAAAATTAAAACTATAATCATTTGTGGGGAAGGTGTGTTTTTTGTTAGGAGATGATATTTATATTTATATGTGGTAAAGTAGTGAATAAAATAATAGAGAATAGAACGTGCGTTTTAAATAATTCATGTAAAAGAGGTTGGTGGGAGTAACATTTATTAAATGATATAAATGGTTACGTAAAACTATTTGAATTTTTTTTAAATATGTATTACTATAGTTGACAATACATTTTCTTTATTGCTAAGCTTAGAAATTTGGAATTAATTAATATAATACAATGACGATATGCTCTTCTAAGCCATAATTGTTGTTAAACAAATTGGGAAGACAGCTGTACTTGTTTTTTTTTGCATCATTAGAACTTTTCAAAAATTAATTGATTATTATGCAATTATTACGAAAGCACTGATGTTTATGCTTTGGGCGATAGAAGGGCCCCTAAATCTTTTAAAAATGTAAATAATAATATTTTATTTAAGAATGTGGAATACTCAATTGATTGCCACTTAATCACATTATTTAAAATAAAAGGAAAAATGAAAATTATATTTAGTATGCAATGATGGCCCAACATAATACATAGTTTGAAGGCTAATCTTCTTAAAGATTGTGAATACATTTACGTTACGTTTAAATATGTAACACTAAATTTTAGTGCTTTTTATCAAAATAATATTATTATTTTTTTAAGTCCCCACGCCTTGTCTTTGGCACTACATATGTTTATGTAGTTTTCAAACCAATGATACAAATGAGGAAGCAACTAATATATATGTTCATTAAACAGTAGGCAATATTTATTTTAAATTATTTAGTTAAGGGAGAAATTGGTATGTGTATATTTTGTAAAATGATAAAAGGATTGTGTGTGATTTGAAGATTTTTGGTTGTAAAATTGTGTCATAGTTTAAATTTAGAACTAACATGTTTCGACAGATAGATAGATAGATGCTTTGATCTGATCAATGTTGTTTCTCGATTAGATTGTGTGGTAGTTTTTGTATCAACGTTTTGAAACACACTCTGTGATTCATCATTGGGATGAGGAATGCTAGAGGAGAAGAAATGTTTTATTAGATGGATTATTTAATTCTTGTTTTGTGTCAAATTTTCACCTACAAATATGAATATTGTCCATGGATTCTATATGTTTTTTGCGAAAATAACACACACACTTTTTGTTGTATACGACCTACTCACCTCATTGTTTGCAACTTATGTTTAAATATAGGTAGTGTTAATAAACACTTTTAGGAGTTTGTTATGTGAGGATCTTCTCCTTATGATAAGCCCTTACATTCAAATTAATAATCTAGAACAACGATCAAATATACTATACACAATTATATACCATGCACTCTAGTATGTTGTAAAATGTAGACATTGATGTAACTTGATGATGCAATGTGATGCTCTTGGGTTGGATAGATGTAGTCAAACAATTGCTAATGGATCTATGATGGTTAAACGTCAATAGGGTTTTGCCTTTTATATAACACTCTATCATACTATTCAACACATTTTGTGCTCAAGTCAATAAGTAAAGGTTACCTAGAAGACAGTTGTATTATGATCAAATTAAAAGTTGAGTTTGAAAATAAGGGGATAATTTCTACACTCATAAATCTAACTTGCAAGTAAATGAATTGGAAAGATGAAGGTTATGACCAATCCTAGGGATGTGTGATCATATGAGTAGGTTGGGTTCAAGTTAATTGCCAAATTTGATGTATATACATGCCACTTGTACACGATTTTTTGTGTTATTGATAACTTGGTCTAAGTGAGTCCAAATGGAGGTATTAAGTGTAATTTGTGAACTAATTTTCTCCTACTTTACCTTTCATGTGAACTACTATGAAGATAGACGATAAAGTAAAATAAAATATCAACATGAAAATAAATTTTTAAACCCATAAAAAGTATATTGATGATGATTTCATGTCTTTCCTTCACAAAGAGTGCTCTAAATTAAACTAGAAATGCATAAATATTGAATGAGTAGCAAATGAATACATTTAAAATAGGCACAAAGACTATTTTTCTAAATATTATTTATAACAAAAAGTAAAATTAAATATTCGTTGAGCATTAAGCATGGTGGTAACCATAAAAAGTGATATCCATTGGGCATTATTTCATGTCACATGTAGAACTCTTACAAATTTAGGGTTTATCATGCATATTTGATAGGGTCTTTTCTCACCTAAGTCCAAAACCTTAAGTTTTCCACATTATGGTTTCTTTATATTCTAATTTGATGTTGGCATGCTAGTCTCGATTGTCAATAAGTTAAATTATAACTTGAGCCATTTCTTTCATGTGTCTGGTGGCCCCTTCCTCCTAGTGGCATAACATCCATAGCCCACACTTGTACCTTTTTAAGTGCCTATATATCCAAAAGAATGTATATTATGGTCCCTACCCTTTATTTGAGCAAGTGTCAGGTGTTGTTATCTCATTGCATCATTGAAGCTTCATCTATCACAATATCCTTAAGTTTGCAAAGCCCCTATCTACGATGTTACAAGAGCATGCCATGTCTTTTAATTTATCAAAGGAGAAAGGTCCATCCATAGATTTGTTTCAACAAATTTCATAGTTTGTGAACCTCTTGATTAATTGAAGGCAAGTTTTGATGACAAAGATTTCATCTAATGGTCACATTTCCAAAAGAGAGAAGTTTGTGCTCAAAAGTATTCATCAAAAGTTGAAATGTGTGAACCCCTTTATTCATTTATGTGGCCCAATCTCATTAATGATAAAGTTTTTTAATATAATCCTGAGTTTCACGGTTTGCAAACCTCATGGTTTGTCAAAAGGTAGATTTCTTTATTTTCCATCTGGTTGAAAAGAAAAAATAAGTTTTATCTTTGACCCCACCAACCCTTAAGTTGGCATCCATGTGTGATTTTGATTGTATCACATGTATTCTTCCTATTATGGTTTCTCCTTTAAGGGGAGCTCTAAAGTTATGAGTTTTGGTGATTTTGACACGTGTACTTGATCCAACGGTCTATGTTTATCCTATGATCCCCCTTTGCATCATAAGATTGACTGGTGAGGTTGGGTTTCAAGTCGAAAAAGCATGAGATCATGCTAGGTATGTTCATTAGACACTCGTATTGCATGGTGATCTCTTACTGGATTGCATCGCTCTAAGGCATCACAAGCTTCAAAGTGAATTGGCCAACCTCAAAGTTGCAATGCTATGAAATGAAGACACATGTTTTAGGACCACCTATTATCTATAAACCCACATTAGAAAGATATTGATCACTTTACGTTTATTGTAGGATGTAAAATAATGGGCCTAGCTACATCTATGATGACGCAATAAGGTGACACGTGTCCCTCTTGTTTAGAGGAAGTCACCTACTTTGTGGACCCAAAATGATGATGTATAAAGTGATTCTCGGATGGTAGATCCTAATTGGCGGATAAAATTTCTGAATGCATCACATCTCTCATTCAAAGGATTTTTCAAATCTAGTCAAATGATGCCATCACCCTTGATCTCACCCATGCCACCAAGGCTAATGGTCCACATTCAAAATTTAAGAATGACTATCATAGGCTATTTGTTCATGGGAGCAAGTAGTAATGGCCGATTTGGTCGACATCTATGAGTTTCATTGATCTTCTTTTTCTTTTTTCTTTTTTTCTTTTTGTCACAATTGTATTTGTTTCCATTCTCTAAAGTTTGAATAAGGCTTTATTGCAAAGTATTTAATCTGTTTAGACACTGTAGGAAACTTGGATAATGTTCTATTGTATTGTCATTGATGTCAAACTTGTCTGGTGCTTTGTTATAATTAGTTGATGTAATTGATCAATTTCACTGATGTTGAATTTGGTCTACCTGTCTAGTGATTGTTCAGTTTCAAATCCAGTTGATGAATTGATGATTTGTCTGATGTTTAGTTGACAATCTATTTTAGATCCAGTTAATGAGTTGATGATTTGTCTAGTGTTCAATTGACGTGTTTTAGTTCCAATGTTCAGTTGATGTGTTTTAGTTCCAATGTTTAGTTGATGAGTTGATAATTTGCTTGGTGATCAATTGATGTGTTTATTTGGTGCTCCAGTTGTTGATCAGTCATGCACACTACATGGTTCAAAAATACTATTGCAAATGTAGCTAATTATGGGTTCAAATGTTGGTGCTCTATCTGATGGTGGTATTGTTGTTTGTGTGTGTGGCTTTCTTGACATCTACAATTGTGAATGTTTATGTATGAAAAAGAGAATTGGCATGTTGTTTGTTAAGTAAGCTTTAATATGCAAGAAAGAGTATTTATGTTCAATGTGCAAAAAATGGTACATTGTCTAGTTTTTTACAATAAATCTGTGTATGTAGCAAATATTCAATTATGATAGGGATGCACGGAAACTTGGAGATGACGGTTGTTGATGCATTGTTTTGTCATAGATATCAGTCTTATATGTCATTCTTGGTTTCTATTTGCTTCTGATTGCAAGTGTTTAGTAATTTATATGATCCAAGACTATATGTTTAGATGTTTTTATTTCACCTAGAATTGATGTTTTTCATGCACAATTTGGTTTCAAAAGGTTATAGTACAAGAAGTTTCAATATATAAGAAATAATATTTAATGCTCTAATGGAAGAATATTTTGCATCCTTCTAGATTATGAAGATCATGTTGTGTGGATTTGGATATAATGTTTATGTTCTATGAATGATGTACTATTAAGTGTGCATGTCCTCTGATTGCTCAAATGATGAGGTTAGTTGTTGTTGTTTACTGACAGTAAAGTTGTCTATCGGACTAGTCTACAAATTACCTAGTGGTTTTCAAACATGAGGATTCAAGGGTTGTAGTTCGGAGGACATGTCCATTTGGTTTGTGTAGTATTCTAGTTCAACTTTCAAGTGTTGTTTTTTATTCTCAAGTTAGTTATGTTGGTATGTGCTCAACATGCTCTATTGTGTTGAGTCTCAATTGTTCTAGTTGATCTATCTTTTTTGGATTATGTTCTTTTGGTCTAGATATACTTTTGAGGATGAGTCGGATTGTTGATATGGATCTCACCATGGCATGTGGTGATCCACACTTGGTAATTTTCTTTGGAAGATGTTTTTTGGGTTGATCGATTGATATGTTTCATTAGCTTTATACATGTTTTATTTAATGTTGATCTTGGAGATTGTGGTAGCATGTGTTCTTCCTTTGTATCTGCTTGAATGAATGTATTATGATGTGTTTAGATCCCTTTATCTCCTAAAGAGGACCATAGTGATTGTTTAGGTCTGAATGGCATATTTTTTGTAAAAATGTATATTCTATTTTGGCCGACCTAATTGAGGGTATTGATGAAGAACCTTGTATACGAGAATGTATAATTTTATGTGTTGATCAATAGAATGTGTGTGCACATCATTCTAAAGTGGATGATAATACATTAAATCATTAAACCCTAAACCCTAGGAGATGAGACCCATGATTATTTAATATGTTTAGATATTGTTGGAAACCTGAATAATGCTCTATTGTGTTATCATTGATGTCTAACTTATCTGGTGCTTTGTTATAATTAGCTGGTGCAGTTGATCAATTTCACTAATGTTGAATTTGGTCTACATGTCTAGTGGTTGTTCAGTTTCATATCCAGTTGATAAATTGAGGATTTGTCTGATGTTTAGTTGATAATCAATTTCAGATCCAGTTGATGACTTGTCTGATGTTAAGTTGATGTGTTTCAGTTCTGATGTTCACTTTATGTGTTTCAGTTGATGAGTTGATGATTTGCTTGGTGATCAATTGATGTGTTTATCTATTTTTCCAGTTGTTGATCAGTCATGTAGACTACATGGTTCATAAATACTAGTGTAGATGTAGCTAATTATGGGTTCAGATGTTGATGCTCCATCTGATGTTGCTAGTGTTGTTTATGTGTGTAGCTTTCTTGACATCTATAGTTGTGGATGTTTATGTATGATAAAGAGAACTGGAATGTTGTTTGTTGAGTAATCTTTAATATGTAGGAAAGAGTATTTATGTTCTATGTGCAAAAATAGTTTTTTATAATAAGTTTGTGTAACTATGTAGCAAATATTCAATTATGATAGGGATGTATGGAAACTTGGAGATGATGGTTGTTGATGCATTGTTTTGTCACTGATATCAGTCTTATATGTCATTCTTGGTTGCTATTTGCTTCTGATTGCAAGTGTTTAGTAATGTATATGATCCAAGACTATATGTTCAAGTGTTTTTATGTTACCTAGTATTGATGTTTTGCATACACAAGCTAGTTTCAAAAGGTTATAGTACAGGAAGTTTCAATATGCAAAAAGCAATATTTAATGCTCCAATGGAAGAATATTTTGCATCCTTCTAGATTATGAAGATCATGTTGTGTGGATTTAGATATAATGTTTATTTTCTATGAATGATGTACTATCAAGTGTGCAGGTCCTCTGATTTTTCAGATGATGAGGTTAGTTGTTGTTGTTTTCTATTAGTAAGGTTGTCTGCCAGACTAGTCTAGAAATAACCTAGTTGTTTTCAAACATGAGGATTCAAGGGTTACAATTTGGAGGACATGTTCATTTGGTTGTGTAGTATTCCAATTCAACTTTCATGTGTTGTTTTTGATTCGCAAGCTAGTTATGTTGGTTTGTGCTCAACATGCTCTATTGTGCTAAGTCTCAGTTGTTCTGGTTGATCTATCTTGTTTGGATTATATTATTTTGTTCCAGATATTTTTTGGAGGATGAGTTGGATTGTTGATATTGATCTCACCATGGCATGTGGTGATCCGCACTTAGTAATTTTCTTTGGAAGATGTTTTTTGGGCTGATTGATTGATATGTTTCATTATCTTTCTACATGTTTTATTTAGCGTTGATCTTGGAGATTGTGGTAGCATGTGAAAAGGATAAAATCGTGCAAGGTGAGATTACATGGTTAGAAATCCAAAGAAACATTCAAAATGCAAACAAAACCATTTTATACCTTGCAAGCTATCATCTCCCTCGGATTGAGCTTGATGAAGTGAAGGCGCCCCTTGATGATGCTCCACTTGATGTGCTCATTTGATTGATTAGGAAGTGGAATGCTCTCCTTTGTGTTCAACAAGATAGATTGATGGATTGGATATGGATTATTGGATGGACTTTTTATGGATTTGGATTGAAAGATTGGAGAAAGAAGAGGAGAAAAGAGCAGCATGACAATGCATGAGAAGTGGATGATTTGTGAGGAGAATAGGCTCCATTTATAGATTGGATGAGGCCAATGGAGGGCCAAGATTGATTTGATTATGAAGGGTTGAGATTGATCTTAGATAGAAGGCATGGATCAAGGGTGCCTTGGGAAAATAAACAGAAATATAAAATTCCTTGGGAAAAATGGGGGAGAAATTTGAATTTCAAATATGAGGAATTAAAAATTCCAAAATAAGGATGCATTGAGGGATTCAAAGAAATTTGAATTTCTTTGAGAGACTCAATGTTGATGTGACATAAGTGGGAATTAAAAATTGAGGGATAATGATAATCATGATTATGAGAGATTCTAGAAGGATTAATTAGGTTGAGTGGGATTAAGAAAAGTGATTTGTAGGAATCACATGACTAGGTTAATTAATTAGAATTAATTAACTGAGTGGGTTTAGAGGAAATAATTATTGAGATGACTTTAGAAGAATAGGGGAATAATTAATTTATTTGATAAATTAATTATTGGACAATAGTGACAGGATTAATTAAATTAGATTTAATTGATTTTGAGAGGAATAAGGATAACACAATTAAGTTAATTAATTGTGTTGATAGGCTTAAATTAATTAAATATTAATTTTAGGTGTCTACAACATGTGCGATTCATTTGTATCTTTTTGAATGAATGTATTATGATGTGTTTAGATCCCCTTTATCTCCTAGAGAGGACCAAAGTGATTGTTTAGGTTCGGATGACATATTTTTTTTATAAAAATATTTATTTTGTTTTGGCCGACCTAATTGAGGGTTTTGATGAAGAACCTTGAATATAAGAATGTATAGTTTTATGTGTTGATCAATGGAATGTGTGTGCACCATTGTGAAGTGGATTAGAACAATATTCAAGTAGTCTTTGTGTTGGTGATGTGTGAAACTCAATTGAGAAGTGCCTTGATAGTAATATCTTCAGAGCAATAATAATTAGAGACAATATTTGTGATCAGATGTGCTTGCCATGCTATTGATCACTTGACACCAAGTTTCAAGGTCAATGTCATGATTAGGAGATCCTACTCATTTCAATTTCAACTATTTCTCTTGTCTGTCGATGGACAGTGAGTCTGTTAGTTGACTTATGTATCTTGCTCTGAGATAGTGCATCTTAGTTCAACAAGTCTCTTTGTATGTTTCCCTAAGGTTGTGTGTTGTGTTGCACATATGGATGTCATTGTTGTCACTGATGTCAAACCTTTGTTTTTGATGATCCAGATGTATGTATATATGTTCAGTGACTACATAGTGTATCAGGTTATTGGTCTAGATGTTTGTTTTTATGTTTCTATGTTACAAAACTGATTGTGGATTTATGTTATGCTATTGAAATGAAGTATGCTAATTATTTAATGAAGTATTGGAGGTTTGGTGCTCCTTATGTGGTCCATAAATATTTCTATTCTCTTTTGTGTTTTCTCTAGTGAAACTATTTATGGTCTAGAATGAATGTTTGTACCAGATATATCTCTGATGATTATGTTGTTCATTTGGATTGCTTTGCTTATCATGACTATGTTGCAGATCAAGACGTTGTGGTTCTCTTGGGAAGAACCATTTTATTTTAGGTCTAGAATAAGATACTATGTGTTTATTTGACCAAGTATTGTACCAATTTGTGCATATTGGTTTGAGTAGTTGTGCATTAATATTTTTGGTGTGTATTGTGAGAAGTTGACATTGTTGGCCATTTGGTGGAATTTATTATGTGTTGCATTGATGTTTTGTCATTGATGCCAACACTAGTTGTTTTGATGCTTTACCGACACCCTTCTGGTCTCGGTAGGTTGAGTGGTTTCTAGTTGATTTGGATCCGGCATGATCCGGTAGGCTCCGATATAGTTTGGTGATTGAATTGGCTTGTTTATGTTACTCATGCTCATATTTGGTCAGTTGGTTTTGGTCTAGTGATCGGATGCTATCCTGCTTGCTTAGAAGCTTGGTTTCTCATTCCAGCGAGGGTTTCACCGACTGAGATTTTGATGAAGATCTTTGATGAATTGCATAAGTGGTGTTGGTGTAGCTTCTGGTGGAATTTCAAGATGTTGTTGGTGGTCATGTTCGAGACTTGGTGGATGGAGATCATTGCTGTAGCGTGTGGACCTATATTGGGTCCCGGTTGATCTAGGTTATGGACCAGCTTTAATGTAACATGTGGATTGGACCTCTCGATGTATTTCTGGGATGCATTATGTGTTGGATATTATTTGTTTGGTCTAAGGCTGACATGGTTTGAAATTATGTAATTGGTTTATTATTTGGTGGCTGACCTAATTGTTTATGGTCGAGGGTTTGTATATATAGATGTAAGATCTCATTTTAGATCATCATGGTTATGTTAGAGATCATGGTTATGTTAGAGGTCATGGTCAATGAATGTAATGTATGAATAATGTAATATCGTTCAGGTAGAGGATTTGGTCGATCATTGGAGATCAAATTGGGTGTATGTAAGAGGATTTAATCCTCCGGTATTGAGCTTAAACTGGAACTGTACTCAAGCATAGGAGATGCTATATTTTGCAGTTTGACACTTCTCTGGATTGTAGTCTAGATTTCTATGTAGTCAGTGAGGCTCCTTTTGTGATGAGTAGTGTGATCTAGGCTGTTGGCCTTCCTGCAAGTGCAAGCCCCTCAATTGTAATTCACATACTTACTACAAAAGTATTATCTGACTGTGGGTAGGCTTCCCACCATGGTTTTTCCCTTTACCAGGTTTTCCACGTATAAATCTTGGTGTCATGTGGATGGTATTTATTCTGTGATTATTGTTTATGCTTAATTGGTTTAACTGCTATTATGGTATTAATGATTTGGGTTCCGGTATTAAAGTTTAAATTGCTAATCGTTCTAGTTGTTAGGTCCCGAAGACAATTGAGAGGGGGGGGTGGCTTAATACCGGTAAACCAAACTTTATGTCGGTAGACAATTTATCAGTTAATTGCAGTACCAGTAAAGATTAATGGATGAAATAGAAAGACAATAACATCCACAACACATAACACCAATATTTGTACGTGGAAACCCTGTAAGGGGAAAAACCACGGTGGGAAACCTTACCCACAATCAGATGATACTACTGCAGATAGTATGTGTATATAAATGGGTCATGCACATGCAGAAAGACCAAGCGCCTAGAGCTCACTGCTCAAACACAAATAGGAGTCACACTGATTACAATTGGATGGTTAAATCCAATAATGATGTACTGCTCAAAATAGCATCTTCATATTCTGGATTCAGTACCGATTTAGTTCTGATATGCCTTCACAAAAACCTTCACCTTCAAATGATGTCTGTGTGTATAGCTCTGCTTATTCTCGCATATACCTTCTTACAATTTCTTTTCCCAATCACATATCGATCTTACAAATAAGATCTTACATATATACCATAGCCTAAGACCAATTTTAGTAGGTCGGCTCTAAAAGATATTACAATAAAACAATTACAAGTAAATCAATAACCGATGCAATATCCAGTTCAACATGTTAGCTTAATGCATTTACAATAACCACAAAATCATCTCCAAAGCGTGTCATGTTGATCTGGAATAGATAAGCCTGCTAGTGCTTATTCTGGACCTATTTGTCGGTAACAACAAATATGCAAACACAAACATACCAATGAACAAATCTCCAAGACAAAGTGTCCAAATGATGTCTTCGACATAACCAAGTGTTTTCCATGTCATCCCAAGTGCTGGTGAATAATATATCCTATCGGTGTACCAGATACCGGTGACTGTGCATAAGTCACTTGCTTGTCGGTGAACACTATCAATCCTCCAAAGTGCTAGAGTTGATAAGTGTTAATAGGTGTTGACATCAATGACAAAACCATATCAACATATCCAAAATACCAACAATCTCCCCCTTTGGCATTGATGGTAACAGAAGATGGAAAAACCATCAAAGTGCCAAAACAGAAATGCCAAATACCAAAAACCAACAATCTCCCAAAAGAGATCATAACTAGAAATCAAAATTCAGATACAAAGAGTAATCAGTCTCTCCCAAAGTAACAATCTCTCCCCCTGAGAGTAACAAGTGTTTTCCTTGTGTTTTTCCATATCAATCTCTCCCCCTTTGACATCAAATGCCAAAGCCAATACAAAAACCTGGTTCAAATACAAAATACCAACCAATTCAGTATACCAACTACTCCCCCTGAGAAGTAGCTCTCCTCATCAAAGTCGGAGCAAAATATTTCTCTGTTAATTTTGTCGGTTGATGAGAAACATCAATTGTCTAAGTCTCTACCGGTGGGGGCATGACCCCAAGCTGATCTCTGAGATATTCAAAAGTCTCCTTAGGCAAAGGCAGTGAAAATATCTACAATCTTCTCTTTAGTATTCACATAAACCAATTTTACTTCTTTTGCTTCAACATTCTCTTTCCGAAAATTTAGTTTGATAGAAACATGTTTAGTTTTAGAATGCAGTACCAGATTCTTAGATATATCAATTGTTGTTTTGTTATCACAATAGATAGTTATAGGTTCCTTGCATTTTACCTTTATGTCCTTCAACATTTGCTTAAGCCATAATACCTGTGTACAGTTAGTTGCTGCTGCAACATATTCTGATTCTGCAGTTGATAAAGATGTGCAACTTTGTTTCTTACTCAACCAAGAAATTAATCTGCTTCCAAGAAAAAATGCTCCGCCGGTGGTGCTTTTTCTGTCATCCACATCTCCTGCCCAATTTGCATCTGTGTATGCACATAATTCAAAGTTTTCATCTCTAGGATACCATAAGCCAAGATTTGTAGTGCCTTGTAAGTACCAGAAAATCCTTTTTACTGTTGATTCATGATTTTCTCTAGGATTACTCTAAAATCTTGAAACAATACATACTGCATTCATAATATCAGGTCTTGTTTGTGTTAAATACAGTAAGTCTCCTATCATAGATTTGTACATAGTCAGATTAACAGGTGTAGATTCATCCCTTAGTGATAATTTGTCATTTGAAGTCATAGGTGTGCTTACCGGTTTAGAGTTCTCCATCCCAAATTTCTTTAGTAACTCCTTCAAGTACTTGGATTGACTCAAGAATATACCTTTATCAGTCTTTGAAATCTACAATCCTAAAAATAATTTTATCTCTCCAATCATAGACATTTCAAATTCTTATTGTATTTCAATAGAAAAGTCTTTACATAATCCATCTTCTCCTCCAGAGATTATATCATCAACAAAAAATTCTATAACCAAGATGTCATCATTAGTCACTTTATAGTATAAGTTGTTGTCAGCATTACCTTTAAAAAAACCAATCTTCAAAAGATATTTATCCAATCTAGCCTACCAAGCTCTTGGAGCTTGCTTCAACCCATACAAAGCTTTCCTTAACCTGCAAACCATATCTTTGTTATCTGTCAAATAAAATCCATCAGGTTGCTTAATGTAAACTTCTTCATCAAGATCTCCATTCAAAAATGCATATTTAATATCCATTTGATATACTTTGTAGTTCTTGTGTGCTGCAAAAGCCAAGAATAATCTAACTGCCTTAATTCTAGCTACCAATGCAAAGGTTTCATTATAATCAATTCCTTCTTTCTGAGAATATCCCTTACACACTAATCTTGCTTTATTTCTGATTACCATACCATTTTCCTTAAGTTTGTTTCTGAATACCCATTTTATTCTAATTACATTCTTGTCTTTAGGCCGGGGAACTAATGTCCATGTGTTATTCTTTTCAATTTGTTCTAGATCTTCTTCCATAGCTTTAATCCAATGTTTATCTTCACATGCCTCATTAATTGATGATGGTTCAATTTGAGAAATAAGACATACCTCTTCATTTGCCAGTCTTCCTCTTGTCATAACTCCTTGATACTTGTTCCCAATTATCTGATTTTCAGAGTGATTCAGTCTTACATACCGGGGTGTCTTCGTTTGCTGTTGTTCCTCAATTACAGTAGAATTTTTCAGATGATGCCGGTGTAACTAGATCTTCATTCTGTACCGATGGGTTCAATGTAGGTTCACTTGTTAGTATCTCTGTTGCCGGTTCAGAGTCTATATACCTTGAAGTTCCTCTAAATTATTCATCAATCTTCACATTTGTACTCTCAACAATTTTCTGCAATCTCTTGTTAAAACATCTATATGCTTTGCTCTTAGATGAATAACCAAGAAATATTCCTTCATCACTTCTAGGATCAAATTTGCCAATATACTCATCTCTCCTAATATAGCATTTACTTCCAAATATTTTGAAATATTCAAGAGTAGGAGTAATGCCAAACCATAGTTCATGAGGGGTCTTACCGGTTTCGCTTTTGATGTGAACTTTGTTGAATGTGTAGACCGTTGTGCTTACTACCTCTCTCCAATATACATGTGGTAGATTTGCTTCTGATAACATACTTCTAGCTGCATCCAAGATAGTTCTATTTTTCCTTTCTACAACTCCATTCTATTGTGGTGTCTGGCGTGCTGATAACTGTCTTCTGATTCCATTCACTTCACAGAATGTATTAAATTCCTTAGATGTGAATTCACCTCCTTGATCTGATCTCATACATTTGACTTTCTTGCTGGTTTCATTTTCTACCATCACTTTGAATAGTTTGAACTTCCCAAGTGCTTCTAATTTTTCTCTAAGAAAAGTAACCCAACACATTCTAGAATAGTCATCAATGATTAGCATGAAATATCTATCACCTTGTAAGCTTTTAGTTCTAGCTGGACCACATAAATCAGTATGAATTAAGTCAAGAGCATTATTGGATTTTTCTGGAATACTTTTAAAAGATGCTCTAACTTGTTTTCCAAATTGACATTCCTTACATACCAGATTGTGAGGTTTAACAATCTTAGGTAAATCTCTAACTGCCTTAGTAGTGCTGATTTTCACAATGCAATCAAAATTTATATGACAGATTCTCTTATGCCATAGCTAACTTTCATCAATATGTGGAATCAAGCATGTATTTTCATTGTTATTCAAATGAAAAATATTACCTCTAGTTTGATTACCGGTTGCAATTTCCAAACCAGTTCTGTTCATAATTTTGCATTTTGCATTCTTGAATTGTAACTGAAATCCTTTTTCAACTAATTGACCAACACTCAAAAGATTATGCTTTAAACCTTCAACATAGTAAACATTGTCAGTATTATGCTTACCATCAAGAGATATAGTACCTTTTCCTTTGATCAAACAAGCTTTATCATCTCCAAATCTTACTAGACCTCCATTATATTCCTAAAAGTTCAAGAATTTACTTTTATCACCAATCATATGATGTGAACATCCTGAATCAATGATCCATTCATCCTTAACTTCAACTCTAGCTGCCAGGGCCTGCTCTACTAGTTGAACAATAGGTGTTGGCTGATCTTCTGTTATAGCAACAAAGACCCATCCATTGTCTGTCGGATCCTCATCAGAATCATCAGTGACTCCTTCATCAGCAAGATAACAAGATTTATCTTTATTCTTCTTAAATTTGTATCTCTTATATTCAGGGTTAGGCTTGTATGTTCTTCTAGATTCTTCTCTTAATCTAGCATGTCTATTAGGGCATCTTGAAGCCATATGACCAATATTATTACAGTTAAAACATTTAAAGGGTGCTTTACCTTCATACTTACTTCCAACTGGACCTTTAGGAATTTTCCTTCCAAATAGTGCTTCAAGTTCTTCAAGTTCTTCATTTTCTCTCCTTCTTTCTTCAAGTTCTCTTGCATAAAAGGCTTTCCATTAGATTTGTCAAATGATGGTGCAGATGATGTTGATGCCTTAAAAGCTAAATCTGTCTTTATAGTAGCAACAGGACCAAATTCCTCAATTTCAAAATCTGAAAGTTTTCCAATCAATGTATCCCTAGTTACTGATGTATTAGGCATAGTTTTTAACTCATTTATAGCAGTAACTTTCATTTTGTATGCCAATGGCAATCCTCTTAAAACTTTTGAAATAATTTCATCTTCACTTAAGGTTCCTCCACAACATTTAATACCCAAAACAATTTCATTTATTCTTTCCATAAAAACAGAAATCCTTTCATCTTCTTCCATTTTCAGATTTTCATACCTGACCTGGAAGCTTTCAAGTTTTGCAATTTTGACTATGGAATCTCCTTCATTCAATGTTTCCAAATGGTCCCAAATAGATTTAGTAGTAGATCTATCTGATAATCCCATGATTTACTGATCTGATAATGTGCTCAAAAGTGCTTCTCTTGCTTTGCAATCATTTTCCTCATCTTTTCCTAAGGTAGGTGGATTAGGATGGCTTTGAGTAGGAGCAATATAGCCATTCTTTGTAACATCCCAGATGTCCTTTCCAATGCAATTTAGATGTGTCTCCATCCTGATCTTCCATATGCCATAGTTGGTTCCATCAAGTTTAGGGTTGTCCTTCCTAAAATAGTTAGTAGACATTAGATCTCCTCAAGCTGTTAAACTTTCGCAAAAAGAGGAATAATGTCTGATACCAATCGTTAGGTCCCGGAGACAACTGAGAGGGGGGGGAGGGTGAATTAGTTGTCAAATAAATTCAAACCAAAAACAACTTAACCAACCTTAATGGTTAATACCGGTAAACCAAACTTTATGCTGGTAGACAGTTTATCAGTTAATTGCAGTACCAGTAAAGATTAATGCATGAAACAGAAAGACAATAACATCCACGACACATAACACCAATATTTGTACGTGGAAACCCTGTAAGGGGAAAAACCACGGTGGGAAACCTTACCCACAATCAGATGATACTACTACAGATAGTATGTGTATACAAATGGGGTATGCACATGCAGAAAGGCCAAGCACCTAGAGCTCATTGCTCAAACACAAATAGGAGTCACACTGGCTACAATTGGATGGTTAAATCCAATAATGATGTACTGCTCAAAATAGCACCTTCATATGCTGGATTCAGTATCAGTTCAGTTCTGATATGCCTTCACAAAAACCTTCTTCACCTTCAAATGATGTCTACGTGTATAGCTCTGCTTATTCTCGCATATACCTTCTTACAATTTCTTTTCCCAATCGCATATCGATCTTACAAATACGATCTTACATATATACCATAACCTAAGACCAATTTTAATAGGTCATCTCTAAAAGATATTACAATAAAACAATTACAAGTAAATCAATAATCGATGCAATATACATTTCAACATGTCGGCTTAATGCATTTACAATAACAACAAAATCATCTCCAAAGCATGTCATGCTAATCTGGAATAGATAAGCCTATCGGTGCTTATTCTGGACCTATTTGTCGGTAACAACAAATATGCAAACATGAACATACCAATGAACAAATCTCCAAGACAAAGTGTCCAAACGATGTCTTTGACATAACCAAGTGTTTTCCATGTCATTCCAAGTGCCGGTGAACAATATATCATGCCGGTGAACAATATATCATGCCGGTGTACCAGATACCGGTGACTGTGCATAAGTCACTTGCTTGTCAGTCAACATTGTCAATCCTCCAAAGTGCCAGAGTTGAGAAGTGTTAATAGGTGTTGACATCAATGACAAAACCATATCAACATATCCAAAATAACAACACCGCTAATCTGTGACAACTGATTCACCCTCCCCCCTCTCATTCGTCTTCTGGTTATTTGAACTATCTAACAATTGGTATAAGAGGTTTGGTCCTCTCTGTAGAAAGCTTAACCGCTTGAGGAAGATCCTATGGTGACTAACAGTTCAAGTTCATTCAGTTCTTTTGGAGCTATCTTTTGGAGGGATATTTTGAGGCTTGATGGATCAAATTACACAATATGGAAGATTCAGATGGAGACTCATCTGAGATGTCTTGGCAAGGAGATTTTTGAGATCACACAGAATGGTGTCACACCTTATAATTCGAGATCTGGCAATCCTCCTCCGACAAACCTGGACAAGGAGATTGAGAATGATTATAGAGTAAGAGAAGCCCTCTTGTGTACACTTTTTGATCAACAAATAATGGGATTGACTGACAAATCATCTGGAAAGGATATATGGGATAAGTTGGAGACTCTTAATGAAGGTGACCCTATAGTGAAGATTGCTAAACTTGATGGTTACCGGGTGAGCTATAAAAACATGAAGATGGAAGAAGATGAAAGGATTACTGCATTCATGGAAAGGGTAAATGAGATTGTTATAACAATTCAATGTTGTGGTGGAACTCTGAGCGAAGATGAAATTGTTTCTAAAGTTTTGAGAGCCCTACCACTGACTTACAAAATGAAGGCTACTGCTATTAATGAGTTGAGAACAATGGCTAATACATTTGTCAACAGAGATACTTTGGTTGAGAAACTATCTGCTTTTGAGCTTGAAGAATTTGGACCTTCTGGAGCTGTGAAGTCTGAACTTGCTTTTCATGCATCTACATCTACAACCGGTAAGCAAGACTAGAAAGCTTTGTATGCAAAGGAATTAGAATATATGAAGAGAGAAGATGATGAGTTTGAGCAACTTGAAGCACTATTTTCTAGAAGAGTACCTAAAGGACCGGTAGGAAGTAAGTATGAAGAAAAAACACCTTTTAAATGTTTTGCATGTAATAAGATTGGTCATTTTGCATCTAGATGTCCTGAAAATAATTCAAGATTTGAAGAAAGAGTTAGAAGATCATTTAAGCCTAACCCTAAATATCAGAACAAGTACAAGTACAAGAAAAACATAGACAAATCATGCTGCATAGCAGATGAGAAAGGCATTACTGATTTTGATGAGGAACTGACAGAAGATTCTGCTAGTGGCTCCGTCAATGGGAAGGAATGGGTGTTCCTGGCTATCAAAGAAGATGATCCGACACTGGAAGAGTATGAGTCTAAAGAGAAGGCACTTGCTGCTAAAATTGAAGACAAGGATGAATGGGTAATTGAAAGTGGTTGTTCACATCATATGATTGGAGATAAAGGGAAGTTTCTATCTTTGCAAGAATTTGATGGTGGTCTAGTTGGATTTGGAGATGACAAAGCATGTATGATCCAAGGAAAAGGAACTATATCATTGGATGGTAAGAACAATATTGACAATGTTTATTATGTTTAAGGTTTAAGGCATAATATTTTGAGTGTAGGACAATTGGTAGATAAGGGATTTCAATTAGAGTTCAAGGATGGAAAATTCAAAATCATTACCAGATTTGGTTTGGAGATTGCAACTGGTACACAGACAAAAGGTAATATATTTCATTTGAACTTCGGTGAGAAGACATATTTGATTACACAGATTGATGAGAGTTGGCTATGACATAAAAGGTTGTGTCATGTGAATTTTGATTGCATTGTGAAGATCAGTTCAACTAAGGCAGTTAGGGATATACCTAAGATTATGAAGCCCTATAATCCGGTATGGAAAGAATGTCAAATCGGTAAACAGGTCAGAAGTTAGAACCTCTTTTAGAAGTATACAAGATAAATCAAATTATGTTCTTGATCTTATTCATACTGATTTTTTTGGCTCTACTAGAGTTAAAATTTTTCAAGGTGATAGATATTTCATGCTAATCATTGATGATTATTCTAGAATGATGTGGGTTACTTTTCTAAAAGAAAAATTTGAAGCATTTGAAAATTTTAAAATCTTTAAAGCTAAAGTGGAAACTAAGATAGGAATGAAGATTAAATTTTTGATGTCAGATCATGGTGGAGAATTCACATCCAGTGGGTTTAATAAATTTTGTGAGAAGCATGAGATAAGAAGACAATTTTCTGCTCCTCTACCTCATATCTTCTGGAGAGAAGCAGTGAGCACAACGGTTTATACATTCAACAAAGTACATATGAAAGGAGAAATCAGTAAGACACCTTATGAATTATGGTTTAGCAATACACCTACAGTTAAGTATTTTAGAATTTTTGGTAGTAAATGTTATATCAGGAGAGATGATATCATTGGGAAATTTGATCCTAGATGTGATGAAGGCATATTTCTTGGTTATTCTGATGAAATAAAAGCATATAGATGTTATAACAAGAGATTGCAGAGAAATGTAGAGAGTGCTAATGTCAAAGTAGATGAGATGAACAAAAGTCAAATCAAAGTTTATGAGAAGGAACCGACAGTAGAAATGATTATATCTGAACCAGTAGCACCTTTACCAAAATAGAGTGTTGAACCAGTTGCTCCGGCAATATCAGAGAATTCTACAATAACTGAAGAATAGGGAAGAGGAACAGAAAGTCAGAAGAATCCTAGGTATGTGAGATTGAATCATTCAGAAGATCAAATCATTGGGGATAAGAGCAATGGAGTGATGACAAGAAGAGGACTGGAAACTAATGAGGTATGTTTAATTTCACAAGTTGAACCGATATCAGTAATTGAGGCATGTAAAGATAAATATTGGTTGAAAGCTATGGAAGAAAAATTAGATCAGATTGAGAAAAATAACACATGGACCTTGGTTCCCCGGCCTAAAAATAAAAATGTTATTGGAACTAAATGGGTTTTTAGGAATAAATTGAATGAGGATGGTCAAGTTATAAGGAATAAGGCTATATTGGTTTGTAAAGGATATTCTCATAAGGAAGGAATTGCTTATGGAAAGACTTTTACACCTATAGCTAGGATTAAAGCTGTAAGATTATTTCTTGCCTATGCTGCTTATAAAAACTACAAGGTTTATCAGATGGATGTTAAATGTGCATTTTTGAATGGGGATCTTGATGAGGAAGTTTATATTGAGCAACCTGATGGTTTTTCACTATCAGATGATACAAATATGGTTTGCAGGTTAAGAAAAAGCTTTATATGGATTAAAACAAGCACTTAGAGATTGGTATGCAAGGTTGGATAAATATCTTTTGAAGCTTGGTTTTACTAAGGGCAGTAGTGACAGTAATTTATATTATAAGATCACTAATGATGATATACTGATTATTGAAGTATTTGTTAATGACATTATTTTTGGAGGTGAAGATAAGTTAGGCATATAATTTTCTAAAAATATGGAGAAAGAATTTGAAATGTCTATGATTGGTGAGATGAATTTTTTCTTAAGTTTGCAAATTACTCAGGCTAACAAAGGTATTTTCATCTGTCAAACTAAATATGCTAAGGAATTGTTGAAGAAATTTGGTATGGTAGATTCTAAACCGGTAAGTACTCCTATGGTTACAAGTGAGAAATTGACAAGAAAAGATGTTTTTGCACCAGTAAATCCTACAAGATACAAATCTATGATTGGAGGTCTGCTTTATTTGACTCAGACTAGGCTTGACATTATGAATGTTGTTTGTATTGTTTCAAGATTTCATAGTGATCCTAGAGAAAATCATGAGATTGCGGTGAAAAGGATTTTTAGATATTGGCAAGGTACATAAGAATATGGTTTGTGGTACCCTAAGGATGATAACTTTACTTTATGTGCATATACAAATGTTGATTGGGTTGGAGATGTTGATGACCAGAAAAGTACTTCCGGTAGAGTTTTTTTTCTTGGAAAGAAGTTGGTTTCATGGATCAGCAAGAAATAGTCATGTACTTCTTTATCTACTGCTGAAGCTGAGTATGTTGTTGCTGCTACTAATTGTACACAAGTTTTATGGATGAAGAAAATGTTGAAGGATATAAAGGTTGATTGTGATGCACTGGTATTTATTCACTATGATAACTCTGCTACTATTGGTATTTCATTCTAAAACAAAGCACATATCTATCAAGTATAACTTTTTGAAGGAAAAGGTGGAAGAAAATGAAGTCAGACTAGTTTATGTGAACACTAAAGAGCAGATTGCAGATATTTTCACTAAACCTTTTCCCAAGGAATCATTTGAGTACTTGAGAGACAAATTGGGAGTCTTTTCCCCTCTGGTAGAGACTTGATTGATGCGGTTTGGCATCAGTCCGACATGCGTTATCAAACATACTATTAATTCTGACACTAATGTGGGATGCTACTACTCAGGGGGAGTAGTCAACTTTGTGATTCAATGGTTTATGTTTTTGCTTTGATATTTTTGTCTGATTTATGACATTAATGTCAAAGGGGGAGAGATATTGATGTGAAAAAGAAAAATAAAGAAAAAGAAAAAATCATTGGGGGAGAGATATGAAAAATAAAAAGTAAAAGGGAGAGATATTGACATTCAGAGGTGTATGTGGGAGATTGTTGGTTGTCTTCCATTGGGGGAGACTTGTTTGGCATTTCTTGGTACTTAGATGTTTTTCACATCTAGTGTTGCCATCAATTCCAAAGAGGGAGATTGTTGGCCATTTGGTGGAATTGATTATGTGTTGCATTGAATTTTTGTCATTGATGCCAACACTAGTTGTTTGGATTCTTTATTGGCACCCTTCTGGTCCCAGTAGGTTGAGTGGTTTCTGGTTGATTTGGATCCAACATGATCTGATAGGCTCTGGTATAGTTTGGTGATGGAATTGGCTTGTTCATGTTACTCATGCTCATATTTGGTCAGTTGGTTTTGGTCTGGTGATCGGATGCTATCCTGCTTGCTTAGAAGCTTACTTTCTAGTTCCGGCGAGGGTTTTAGTGGTAGAGCTTTTGATGAAGATCTTTGATGAATTGCATAAGTGGTGTTGGTGTAGCTTCTGGTGGAGTTTCAGGATGTTATTGGTGATCATGTTTGAGATTTGGTAGATGGAGATCATTGTTGTAGTGTGTGTACCTATACTGGGTCCTGGTTGATTTAGGTTATGTACCGACTTTAATGTAATGTGTGGATTGGACCTCTCAAAGTATTTCCAGGATGTCTTATGTGTTGGATATTATTTGTTTGGTCTAAGGCCAACATGGTTTGTAATTATGTAATTTTTTTATTATCTGGTGGCCGACCTAATTGTTTATGGTCAAGGGGTTGTATATATAGACGTAAGATCTCATTGTAGATCATCATGGTTATGTTAGAGATCATGGTTATGTTAGAGGTCATGGTCAAGAAATGTAATGTGTGAATAATGTAATATCATTCAGGCAGAGGATTTGGTTGATCATTGGAGATTGAATTGGGTGTATGTAAGAGGATTTAGTCCTCCGGTATTAAGCTTAAACTGGAACTGTACTCAGGCATAAGAGATGCTATCTTTTGCAGTTCAAGACTTCTCTGGATTATAGTATGGATTTATATGTAGTCAGTGAGGCTCCTTTTGTGATGAGTAGTGTGCTCTAGGTTGTTGGCCTTCCTACAAGTGCAAGCCCCTCAATTGTAATTCACATACTTATTGCAGAAGTATTATCTAACTATGGGTAGGCTTGGTTTTTCCCTTCACCGAGTTTTCCACGTATAAATATTGGTGTCATGTGGATGGTATTTATACTGTGATTATTGTTTATACCTAATTGGTTTAACTGCTATTCTAATTGGTTTAACTGCTATTCCGGTATTAATAATTTGGGTTCTAGTATTAAAGTTTAAATTGCTAATAGTTCTGGTTATCTGTGACAACTGATTCACCCCCACCCCCTCTCAATTGTCTTCTGGTTATTTGAACTATCTAACAGACATGTGTACCTAATCCAATGGTCTATGTTTATCCTAAGATGCCCCTTTGCATTGTAAGATTGACTAGAGAGCTTGGGTTTTAAGTTGTAAAAGAATTAGATCATGCTAGGTATGTTCATTAGACACTCTTATTATAGCTAGTACATGGTGACCTCTTACTAGATTGCATCACTCTAATGGATCACAAGCTTCAAAGTGTTGGCCCACCTCAAAGTTGAAATTCCATGAAATGAAGACACATGTCTTAGGACCACCGATAATCTATACTTCCCTCAAGCATTGATCTATAAAGATAAACCCACATGGAAAGATATCAATCACTCTAGGTTTATTGTAGGATGCAAAATCATGGGCCCAACTACATCTACAATGGTGCAATAAGGTGACATGTGTCCCTTTTGTTTAGAGGAAGTCACCTACTTTGTGGACCCAAAATGATGATGAGTACAGTGGTTCTCAAATAGTAGATCCTAATTGGCGGATAAAATTTCTTAGTGCATCACATCTCTCATGCAAAGGATTTTTCAAATCTAGTCAAATTATGTCATCACCCTTGATCTCACCCATGCCACCAAGGTGGATGGTCCACATTCAAAATTTAACAATGAATATCATAGGCTATTTGTTCATGGGAACAAGTAGTAATGGTATATTTTCTTGACATCTATGAGTTTCATTGAACTTTTTCTGATCACAATTGTATTTGTGTCCATTCTTGAAAGTGTGAATAAGGCTCTATTGCAAAGTATCTACAAAATTCAAGCTACAAGGACATTCACAAAATTATTTTGGGCTTTTTAGTTTAGAATCTCCATTAGTGCCATGTGACTCCTCCAACCACCATTTCTTGATCCTTGGGAGTTGCATAAATGGCTTAAATAGATTTTATCTTAGATCCAAATAAGGAGATGAGACCCATGATCATTTAATGTTTTTAGATACCTCTTTTGTTTCAAACCCATCCCCAATCATGATTGGACAATCTTCCTTTTGCCTGCACTCAAACTCAAGATCATTAATGCTTGTTTAAGTTGAAGACTTCTGTTGAATTGGTTGAATGAACTGGAATACTAAGGGGGGGTGAATCTGTATTCCCACAATAACTAAAACTTTCCCACAATTTATAAACCTTTTACTGATATACCAATTTCTTCAATTAAGCTTATCAACATGAAATAACAAATACAAAATAAACAAATAACACAACCACAAATGGAACACCGGATTTTATACGTGGAAAACCCAAATGGGAAAAACCAAGGAGAGTGTTAGCTCTCAAGATAATATAACTAGTTATATGGTGTTTACAAAATGTGGTGGCTCGCTGCTAGATGACTCACTATCTGAATACAAAAGCAGCTCCTTGCCAGAATGTTCACTACAATATAAAGGAATTGAACTGAGGAAAAATTGCATCTCCTAATGCATGAGGTTATTTTCATATTAATCTCAGATAACAACTCACAAAACTCGTAGCAGATCCCATAAGGGATCATTGTTCCATTGTCTACAATCACCTGCAATAAATTTGATAAGGGATTATTACACTACTCTACTGAACCAAACACTTGTAGCACATTCGATAAAGGATTACTGCAACATTGTCTTCATTATGCCTCTTCTATATATGTATTCCTTCATTGCTTCTCTTACTACAACTACTTCGTTGTCAACAACTCACACTCCTCTAACTCTGCTAAATCATACACATCTTTCACTCACATCCACCATACCACACCTTCTCACTATTAAATGCATATATGTATGTATATATATACAGGAAAGCTCATACACTAAGATAATATGTCGGCCAAGCACAAATGATTTACACAATAATATATTGCTTGAATCAACATGTTATCTAATAAAGACTTAACCAAAAAGAACATGATAACAAAGTTGACCTTCACTTGATCTTCTACATGCTTCCTTTATTTATTTCATTTGTCGATGCATACACCGTAATTACCAGAATAGAACAGTGATCTACCAGGCCCATGGACATGAACCCATAAGCACAAAACTCCAAGCACAACAACTCCTAACTCCAAGATACAGATATCACATATGCCACAAATGCCAAGACATGAATCATGATAGATACAATCGGATATAATTGATATAACTGATACTGAAACTCACACAGCTGATACCAAATAGGATACAAACCAAAATAAGTACAACTCGGGATTCCAAAGATAAGGGTCTTCTAGTTATAACACTAGTAGATCAATTATGCCTTATTGCTTCATATCATATTGATGCTTGACCAACAATACCAAAACTGCTTCAACAACATACACCATCCGGTCCTAACCAGATAACTAGGTTTGACATCAATGACAACAATGACAATATTCACACAAGTCTAACAACTTCAAGATCGCCAACAAAAATAAAGATTCTTTCCATAGGAGAGTATGCAATAATTGTTGGACATATGTTGTCATTGATGTCAAAGGATATTGCCTTTGATGTTAGACAAATGTCAATTCTGGTAGTCATTTTTGACATTGATGCAATGTCATCTGAAAGTATTAAAGAATGAACATTGTAACATTATAAATTGTACTCCTTTAATTAGGGATTCCAATTTCACATTCTCTTAGTACTCATTTTAGTGTTCAACATCCCTCTATGCATTGTAGGACCTCTTATAATATTTGATTAATGATTAATTAAAAAACATGAGTCCTTTCTTAATTTAGAAATCATCATACCCTTATTTGGGCCCTAAATTTTAGGTTTAACTTTATCTTTCATTATTTTAATTAATTATAAGTCATATCCTATTTAAAACCTCAAAACAACTTTTCCCCCACTTAAATATTATAACTTTTCATATAAATAATAGTTCTGAAATCAAGATCCTATTATCTCACGAGCCTAAAATTTTGGGCCTATATTTATATCAAGACAATGTTTCCTAGCATCTTTATCTGATGATTTTTGGCCAAAATTTTGGGAGGTTAAAGAGTTAGTCTTGCCATTTCCAGAACTTTCTTCAATGCAAAAAAATAATAATTCTAGGTCGGCCTTTTATCCATTTTAAGTTAGGATTTCATATATAAGCATGCTAGCTTTCCTCATTTGGAAATCAAATGAAGGTACAACTTTATTCTATCCTTATGATGAGAAAGCTTTGCCTTATATGAAGTTCCTAATCTACAAATTCAAGGATAAATCAACAATATCAAGACTTCATCAATAATTATTCACCATGATGGAAGATTCGAGAGATGTTAGAGGATAATAAGGAATCACTAGCTGATGATTGGTTTGTACCTCTCCCTAAGGAGTTGGGCGTGATTTCATGTTCTCATTTTTTTGCAATTAATCTTTAGATCTGAGTTTTATCATCCAAGTTATGTGATTTATTCATTATTGAATTAGTTCATAGTCTACATTCAATCATCTCATTTAGGGTTTTTCTCTAACACATTTGAGTAGGATTGTAGTTTACTTCCATGAATTTGATCTCATAGCAATATGACTCCATCATTGGTAAACTTACTGCATTTGAGTTAAATGGTTATGATGGTAGTGCTCAGAAATCCGAATCTGCATTTAGAGCTTTAGTTTCTAACCCACCTGTGAGGAAAAGCAGAGAAGCCAGTCACAGTTATGAGTCTAGATCCAACAGAGAATTTGATGATGAAGACAGTCTGATCGAGCTTGAAGCATTGTCACCCAACCAGTTACCCAGAGGTATCGGTAAGTACAGAGGTAAATTACCTTTGAAGTGTTTTGCATTTAACAAGATTGGACATATTGCTGCTAACTGTCCTAATGGTGACAATGAACATAAGCGTGAGAAGTATAATAAATACAAAGGAAAAGGCAAAAGAGATTGCCTCATTGCAGTTGATGGTCGAATCACTGATGAGGAATCTAAGGGAGATTCTAATGAAGACATTGTCTTTGTTGCCATTAAAGAGGAGACATCTAATTAGAAGGCATTAGTTTCTCGCATGGATAGTTCTGATGATTGGATCATAGATAGTGGTTGTTCACACCACATGACGGATGACCGGAGTAAATTTCTTACTTTGAAGGAATTTGATGGAGGATTTGTGAGATTTGGAAATGACTCACCCTGCATGGTAAAAGGAAGGGAACCATTTCTCTTAATGGAAAGAGAAGTGCAAATGATGTCTATTGGGTTGAAGGATTAAAGCACAATTTGTTGAGTGTAGCTCAACTCAATGACAGAGGTTATCCATTAGAATTTAAGAATGGAATGTGCAAAATCTATGGGAGCAAAGGTGAACTGATTGCAACTGGAAAACATACAAAAGGTAACCTGTTTCACCTAAATCCTAAAGTCAACAACTATTTAATTGCTAAAGTAGATGATAGTTGGATTTGGCATTGAAGATTTTGTCATATAAATTTTGATAACATTGTCAAAGTCAATAAGAGGTTTGCCTCAGTTGGACAAACCAGGGAATGCTCTATGTAAGGAATGCCAGTTAGGAAAGATGACATCCTCAACTTTTAAGAGAAAATCTTTCTTAGCAGAACATTTGTTAGATTTGGTTCATACAGATCTCTGTGGACCAATAAGGACTAAAAGTATTCAAGGTGATAGATATTTTATGGTCTTCACTGATGATTTCTCAAGAATGATGTGGGTCACATTCTTGAAGGACAAAACAAAAACCTTTAGTAAGTTTAAAGAATTCAGGGCCTTAGCTGAAAAGGAAAGTGGTAAGAATATAAAGTGTCTGAGAACTGATCAAGGAGGTGAATTTACTTAAGAGGAATTCACTAGATATTGTGAAAACAATGGAATTAAGAGGCAGCTTTCTGCACCTAGGACACCACAATAGAATGGTATTGTAGAGAGGAACAACTGGCAAGTTGTTGAAGGTGCTAGAATGATGCTAATACAAGGAGGTGTAGCAAAAATTATCTGGAGAGAAGCTGTCAGCACAACTGCATACACTATGAACCGGATATTGGTAAAGAGAGGTAAGGATAAAACTCCTTATGAATACTGGTATGGTAGATCACCTAATGTCAGTTATTTTAAGATTTTTGGTAGTAAATGTTTTATCAAGAGAGGTGACTATGGTAGTAAGTTTGATGCTAAGAGTGATGAAGGCATATTTCTTGGTTACTCCACCAATAGTAAAGCCTACAAATGTTACAACAACCGGAGAAAGAGAATCATTGAAAGTGTTGATGTCCGAGTGTATGGGTGTCCTGAAGTTTTAGGAGAAACCAGTGAGGAGAAGAAGGAAGATGACCCTTACATTCTGATTTTGGAACCAGAACTAGTGACGCCAAAAGTTGGTGAAGTGAATGTTGTAGTACTAGTTCAATCGGAATAGGTAGAATCTGTAGAAGAAGATGATGATAGTGAGGAAGAAGAACCTGAAGATAATGATCATGTCATTCCAAGGTATGTGAGACTCAATCATAATCCTGATCAAATTATTGGAGATAAAGATGTTGGTGTGTTAACCAAAAGAAAAATTAGAGATAATTCTTGTATGATCTCCACTATTGAGCCTAGAACTGCTAAGGAAGCCTTTGGAGATGATCACTAGATCAAGGCTATGGAAGAGGAGCTTGACCAGATTGAGAAGAACAATACATGGACCCTAGTACCCAGACCAGTGAATAAAAATGTGATAGGTACTAAATGGGTATTCAGAAACAAACTAAATGAAGATGGAATAGTAGTCAGAAACAAAGCAATATTGGTGTGCAAAGGTTATTCATAGGAAGAAGGAGAAGACTATGGTGAGACATTTGTACCAGTTGCTAGATTGGAAGGTGTTAGGACTCTACTTGCATTTGTAGAATATAAGGGATTCAAAGTATATTAGATGGATGTGAAATCGGCATTTCTAAATGGAATACTGGAAGAGGAAGTATACATTGAACAACCAGATGGTTATGCTTTGACTAATGCAAAGGATGTGGTGTGTAGTATGAAAGACTTCATTCACATCTGATGAAGATAGGTTTCAAGAGAACCAGTGAAGACAACAATATATATCTCAAGATTGAAGGAGATAAGATACTAGTTAGTGAAGTGTTTATGGATGATATTATTTTTGGAGGTAATGATGACATGAGTGATGACTTTGCAAATGAGATGAAAAGTGAATTTGAAATGTCTCTGGTAGGAGAGATAAAATTCTTCATAGGTTTGCAAATTCAATAGATGAAGAGTGGTATTTTATCACACAGTCCAAATATGTGAAAGAGGTATTGAAGACATTTGGAATGGGAGATTGTAAACCAGTTGGGACACCAATGGTTACAGGTTGTAAACTATCTAAGGATGATGATGTTGCATCCGTCAAAGAAAAGGAGTACATGTTGATGATAGGGAAACTGCATTATGTTGTTCACAGTAGACCGGATATTGCTCATGCAGTTGGATTAGTTGCCAGATTTAAGAAGAACCCAAAGGAAACACACATGATTGCAACTAAAAGGATATTTAGATATTTGAAAGGTACTATTGATTATGGATTATGGTATCCATATGTAGGTAACTTTGATTTGAAGGTTTATACAGATGCAGACTGGGCAGGAAATGTTGATGATAGGAAGAGCACAACTGGTGGTGCATTCTTTCTTGGAGGAAGATTTGTATCTTGGAGCAGCAAGAAGTAGAGTTGTATATCACAGTCCACTTCTGAAGCTGAATATGCTGCAACATATATGAATTGTACCCAGACAATCTGGATGAAACACATTCAGGAAGGATTCATGTTGAAGATCACCGAACCGGTAAAGATTTTATGTGATAACACCAGTGCAATAAATATTTCAAAAGAACCCAGTGTTGCATGCTAGAACCAAGTATATTGAGCTGAAATATCATTTCTTGAGGGAGAAAGTGTAGAGTAAAGATGTGTTATTGGAGCATGTATCTACTAAGGAGCGGCTTGCATATATCTTTACTAAACCTCTACCTAAGACTACTTTTGAGTATCTTAGAGGTTAGCTAGGGGTTGTGCCCCTACATGAGGTCAATTGAGAAGATGTGGAAGACATTAGTCTCAGAGCAAATTGAAGATCTTGAAGCAGGATTGGTGTAGAGTGGAGCTACTCCATAGGGGGAGCAACTTGATGTAGAACAATGAAGTATGATACTACATGTTTTGCTTTCACTTTGGTATTATTGTCAAAGGGGGAGAAGAACTATATGATTATGGGGGAGAAGAATTGTATGATTGATAGAGAGAAGAACTATATCCAGTTACCAGTTGAAGACATGGAAGACTCAGTTGAAGGAGAGTACATGGTAAAATGTAAACCAGGATTCCTATACCTGTGTATGTGCATTACACAATCATCACAATCAAGGGTATTGATATTTGTATTTCCATCAATGCCAAAGGGGGAGATTGTTGGCATTTGATTGAATATTGCATTGATAAACTATTGTGTTGTCATCGATGTCAATTATAACCGGTAATGATGTTGTTTTACAACCGGTAGTTGAGAAAGTGAAGGAAACCGGTATTACTTTAGAGGCAGTGAGATCAACCGGTAACCCTACCCATTGATGTTCCAAACCCTAACTGATGGCGCTTGGTGAATTAGTTGTATTGATTTATGATCAAATGGTGATCGGTGATGATTATGCCACGTATGTGTGTTGTATGTGATGATTTTCAAGTGGTTTTTGGCACATAGAGATAACGGTTTTATCTTGGGAATGAGCGAGTACATTGAATGAAGAGGAAACTGTGTGATGAGTTGCAGAAATCAATGAGCGGTGATCAAGGAGCGATCAAGGTTGTCTTGAATAATGTGTTGATGATTGCTATGTAATCTAATGGTCATACTTGAATCGATTTGTTTGTAATCTCTACGAGATCTTAGGTTTGTGATGTGTTACCGACCTATTGTTTTTCTTATAAGGTCAATGAGTTGTTTTGTTGTTGAGTTGGCAATTTTGGTTGAGTGTCAGTGTGATTGAATGTCGAACCAGAAGGAGTATCTGCAGTATATGTGAAGGAACATAGGAGCATGAAAAGGATCTGATTAAGCAGAGTAGTGCTATTTACCAAATCAACAAACCCATGTTGTTCTCTAACAATTACAACAGTTAAATCCCTTAACCAGGTAAGCTTTAACAGGCTTAGTGCTATCTAAATCCTCTAACCAGGTGATCCATTAGCTTGGATTTTAAATCCTCTATCGAGGTTACCCCTAACAGGGTATTGCTTCTAACAAGGCATTATAGTCAATCCCTTAACCGAGTGGTCCCTAATAGGATATGTTCCTAACTTGACATTTTGTAAAGCTTTAACATGCTTGGCTCCTAATAGGGCGAACTTCAGAAGAGTTCAGAATACTTGTGGGTATTCATCCCCATCGTGGTTTTTCCCATTTGGGTTTCCATGGCAAAAATCATTATGTCAAGTGGTGAATGGTTTTTGTGGTTATGTTTTTGATATGGTTAATTTGCTTAACTGTTAAATCCACTTAGTTATGTTAAGATGATTGACAGTAATCTGAAATGTGCTTTTACTATTGTTAGTAAAGTATTTTGATGTTTTGGTTAAATGGTTTGAGAGTTCTAGAGTTGTTATACTGTTATTTTGATATGCTAGTCAACCAGTTAAACTATCAGTGCTATTGTAGTTTGTAGTTCAGTGTTTGGACCAATTATTTTTTAGTTTGGTGAAATTTTATTTAGTTTTCCATCTACTAATTCACCCCCCCTCTCAGTAGTTGTCTGGATCCTTATTGATTCATCATATCATCAGAAACAACTATTAATAATAGAAACATAGACTTGATGCCTTGCTCATAGAGAAGCATATCAACCTCAAGCTGACAGTGATCATACAACAAAAGAAAGGTGAAAGAATAGAGCCTTGCTCAAAAGTTTTTGATATCACCATAGCCGTGCACAGTGAACAAAAGAAATATTGCAAATACAATCACAGAGGCATCAAGAAGAAGCAATAATAGAGTTTTTCACAAAAACCCTAACATATGCATGTTTCAAGATAAAATCCTATGCATTTTTTCCTTCCAGAAATAGCAGAGAATGAAAAAGAACTACATACCACGCTCCAAGCAGTGAGTGAAAAGACCAAGTTTAAAGCTTCAGCTCTAGTTCAAGGAATGTGCATATCGGCAGGGAGTGGCTTCTCCATAAAGACAAAAGAACAATGAATTTTAGGGCTTTCGATGCTTTTACCTTCATGCCCTAAATCAAATGCTCGATGGGCTTTTTGTTTTTGTTTTTATAAAATCAAAACACTTCATTTTTTAAAGCCTCAAGATCAAAAATCATACATCTTTATCTATGTATAGAGCTTGTAGTTAAAAGCTTTTAAAAGCTTTCTATTTTATTTTTTTGCCTTTTTTTTTTAATTTTTGTTTTAATACCTTTATTATCATCTTAATAGAGTTATGTTAAAATATAAAAAGGAGTAACTAAAATTAAATAATTTATTTTAGCATTTACTTAAAATCAATATTATTTTGTTTTAAATAAAGGCTAAAATAAAATTATCTAAAAAGGTAAAAGGCAAAAATATAATGTCCATGCACAATTCAGAAACAAAGGTATTTTTTTTTAAGAGTATTTTTGGTTGCTCATGCACCAATTCGGGTTCCACTTGCATGCCCCTTGAGTCAAGGAGCAATTTTAGCACACCATTAGTCAGTTGGGATCAGTTATGCATGCTTTTATGCATGATTTTTAGGCAAATTCGACCTTGAGAGCTCTTTAAGCAGATTTTCGAAGGGGGATGCTTTTTCTAGCTATATTTGGCATCAGTGCTACATGCAGTTTTTAGGGGGAGATGCTTTTATTTTTTGGCTATTTTTCGCACCTTAGAGGTCCATGCAGATTTCAGAGAGAGGTTATTTTTCAGTGCTAATTTTAGCAGCTCATGGCATACAGATTTTCAGAGATGAATATGCTTTTTCAGTGGGACATTCTGTTACTACTTATCAAATTGCCATTAGTTTTTATATTCAAAGTCATACTATATATTCTAGTCGGTTAGCACTACCGAATCATGCAATCGGTACACACAGAGAAGTCGGTATGCACAGTCTAGTCGGTTACAACAGAAAGCAGTCACAGAACGCAGTATACACCGAGTTGTCTATCGAGTATCTTTTCATAGCTACTGAGCAGCAAAGATGACACATTGAGTTGACATACACCGAGTGAAACATGTTACCAGATACATTGAACCTGGACATGCATATGAAAATGTGTTACAAGATCAAGGCACATCTAACCGTTATTACATTGGAAATTACACCAGAAGATTGTGTATGATTACAAGGACAATCTAACCAATGAAATATTTTGTTTAGTTATTCATTCGAAGAATCTTGTTTGTAAGATCGAAGCAATGAATTAGATCACCGTTTTAAGAGATCTATTTATACAGCATAAGTGAAGTGTATGTATGCATGAAGGAAGACTGTTATAGAGACACAGAGGTCACCGAGAAGGTTTTCAGAGAACAATCAAAGAACAGAGTAAACAGAAGGGTTTACTGAGTTACTATATGGGTTACTGAGGTATGCTATAAGCAAGGTAATCTTATTCTGAGCACATAGAATCTGCTATAACATTTCAGATGTAAAGTTGCAGATATTTGTAATGATTTTATTGTAATATTGTGAAGATTGAAAGAGAAACCTTTAACAGGGTAAAAGACTCTAATCAAGTCTATAAATTGTAAAGCCTCTAACCAGGTGCAGCATTCAGAATAAATGTTGTAAAATCCTTTAGCAAGGTAGATCTAACAGATCTTGTTACTCCTAACAGGGTAAGCTATCATAAATAGCTAAATTTAGCTCTAACTGAGCATTCTTTATTATTGTAGTAGTGAAGTTGTGGGTGCCATCCCCACCGCAGTTTTTCTCTCTAACCAAGAGTTTCTGCGTAACCAAAATATATGTGTTATGGAGTGAATCATGTATGATTGTTATCTATTTGTTTTAACTTTATTTTATGTTACTGCACTATTATATTTTTGCATAACAATAAAGTTATCATTGAAGAAAAGTTTTGGAGTACTGATTCACCCCTGCCCTCTCAGTACATTAGCTTTCCATATTGGGCCTAACACCTTCTTTATCTTTTTCAGAAGCTATTTTGGGCACTTTGAAGCAGCTTGAGTCACAGTTGCATATCTTGTGATTTGGAGAGCTATATTTAGCAGCAGGAGCTATTTTTGACAAATTTTTGCATGCTTTTTGCACACTATTTTAGGCAAATTCGCCTAGGGTTTTTTCATGTAGGCTTTCAATTCAGAGTTCAGTTCTCTTCTATATATTCCATTCTCTCTTCGTTATTAGAGAGTTCTCTCTTTCCTCAGCATGATTGTGGACTATTTTCAGACCCTTTCATGCTCAGGGATGGCATTGTAGCTCACATTTATAAGTTTGTAATAGAAGCAATTCCTTTATTTTCAATAAAATATCAACAAATTCCTTCTCGATACTTCTTGTCTAATAGTGAATGAAAGATACTGATGATTTTTTCTGTGATTTATTCTTCGAATCCTTTAATATTGTCTCTTTCAAGCAGTATTATTTCAGGAGGATACATGGTTAATGCAGGTTATAGTTTGTGTAATCTGATTCTGATGGGTTTGTAGTTGTGAAGATAGTTTATTTTCCTTCAAGCAAGCTTTTCTAATCAGGCCCTTTCTATGAAATATTTATGTATTCACATGTTCAGTTGAGTTGTGAAACTTTCAAAGTTATTTGTTGAAGATTTTGTGGGTTAAGCAGTTGAAGATTTTCAGAAGTGACATTTGGTGCATCACCTTGTAGGATAGGTTCAATTTCAATATTCCTTCTATCCTTTTTCTTGATAGATTCATTAGATAGGAAGCCGACCTGATCTCAAGATGTCTACTTTCACGATAGGCATGCCCACAGACCTTAAAGCATTCCCATGTTTCACATGATTGTTGGGTTTTATACTTAGCCATCATGGGTGCAATCCTTCATGACAACAATACCAAAGGCTTATGATGGTATTTCCAAGATTTTCTAGCATTGTTTATAGTTTAGATATGATTATTTGATGTGTTTTTTGGCTTTGGAAAGATGTATAGTGCTTTTTCGTGGAGGTTGCCTTGTTGTTGAGGGTGTTTTCATGCTAGCCGGTACAATCATGGTGGGAGGGTCCTCAAAGAGAATAGTTTAGACCATGCAACAAGAGTTACACAGCAGAAACAACTCAAAATGATGGAGGCAAGGCAGAAACAGACTGTATTATATCATGAAAAATCATTTACAAACTATCGGCAACATGCAGGCTTACAAGATTTGGCTCATAGGCCTGATCATAAACAAGCTTGTTATACTTCATCTGAGCTCAAACAAGAATGTGATCCAAATCCGGACCAATAAACCTTCAGATCTAGCTTCTCTATTCTAAATGCTGAATTACATTGATTTATATGATGTTATAATCTCAAAGAAGATCCGCGTTGGCCAAGATGAAACGTGTAAAACCACTAGGTCGGCCTCTACCAAAGAGATCCCTCCAGAAAATCCATAGAATAAAGTGCAAACCTAAGGGAAGGTTGACCACACACCAAGGAATGGTGAAAACAATGAATTGAAGCTCCACGAGCTACAAAAATGATCCGCAAGATTTACCAAGCGGTTCCGGTGTTCTAAGCCAAAAAATTGTCTCAGATTTTGGAATTGATAACTTGCCGAAAAAAGATCCAAACATCCTGCAGACTTAGGATAAGGAAGATGAACATGTCCACGAACAAAATCCAGCTCCGCAAGATCCAGTGATCAAATGCAAAGAAATGCATAAATAATGAATGTTGAAACTTCAAAACTGGAAACAAACTGAAAGAAAATGTTTTTGGTTGATGCAAGATTGCCAAGAACTAGGGATGCTCCTGCATCACTAGCTCTAGTGAGATGGATAAGCCTCACTGTTGAGGATTGATATTGTTTATGGTTGAGTAAGTGGATGTTGCCTTACTCTTGTTCATCGTTATGTTGACTTTTGTTGAGGCTCTTGTTTATGCTTTGGCATCTTGGCATTTGATCATTTTATTCATTGCTTATGTGATGTGGATACTTTCTTGATGTTGCTATTGGGTCTCCTTATTCCTTATGTTGTCCTAAGGTCTTAGAACATGATTAGGGGGAGTGGGATTTCATGTGATGATAGAGGTCGTGAGAGATAGGCTACTAAGAAGTTCCTAGTAAGGATGCTTAGAGTCTAGACCACTAGGGCACATTAAAAGTTTTCCTTGTTTAAATAAGTGATAACATTAATAATTAATTATATATTGTCGAACACTTAAAGCTGATACATGGAGGGAACAACGCAAGCAAGGGGAAATTTGAAAAATGGAAATGGAGGGAACAGTGAGGCTGGATCCTCTGGTTCAGATTTCACTGCAGGTCAAGGACAAGCGATGGATGATGAGGATGGGAGACAGGATGGGGACCCACGGCTACAGGACCCTCCTCCTGACCACAAAAAGATGATAGATTCCCAAGAATCGAGGTCCGAGGCAGTGAAAGTTGACTCAGAAAAGATCAAGGAGGTGCAAGATTCCAAACCCTGGAGCAGTCTTTTTGCAAGGAAAGCAACTGGAAAACCGACTGGTAAATCGTCTTTCCCCTTTGTGAAAAATATATCTGATAGTAAAACGGGTAAACTTGCTATTGAGGTTCCTGATTTGGTTATCGATCATAGTATCTCTTTAATGGCTTTCTCTCTGGTGGGGAAGTTTGTTGGACCACGACCCAATATTGAGGATGTTAGGTCTTTTGTAAAGAGAAAATGGAGAATGAAAGGTCAGGTTGATGTCTCAGCCCTGTCCAGAGGTTTTTTTGTTTTCTCATTCTCTTGTGGGGAAGATATGGAAGCAGCATTAAGTGGTGGCCCTTGGATGTTTGGTAAATCTTCTTTATCTATCAGAAAATGGTCTCCTAGTATGGAACTCAATGACTCTTTCTTTGAATCTACTCTGGTTTGGGTAAGGCTTCTAGGATTGCCGATGGAATTTTGGGTGGAGGATGTTTTCTCAAGAATTGAAAACTCCTTTGGGGAGCTTGTTGCGATAGATCCAATGACTGCAACTCGCAAAAGATTGGTTTATGCGCGCATTTGTGTCAATATTTCATAGAAGATGGACCTTCCTAGCACTATTGATATAAGATCCAAACTTGGATTATGGGAACAGACAATAGAGTTCGAATCACTCCCCTTTGTGTGCTTTTCTTGCAAAAAAGTTGGTCACTGGGCTAAGGCTTGCCCCAGCAACCCTAAAAAACTTGTGATGATAAACACCCACAAACAGGTTTGGAAAGAAAAGAATAATAATAAAGAAGGTAACAAATTGGAAGGAAAAAGTGGAAGCTCTGTTAATATACCAGAACCATCAGAAGGGGAGAGAAATGACCCTCCTAAGAATCCCCCTTTGAAGGAGAATAAAAAGAATGAAATAAGGGAGTTTGAGATCAAAACAGTCAATACTTTTGAGGCTCTACAGATATAGGAGAAGGAGAATGATATCAGTGAAGAGATACTTGAAGATGGTGAGATTGAGAATATCACCGATTCTCATCAGGAGGCCCTCCAAGCTTCTATATCGAAAAAAGATGAACACTGCCTAGATGAATTTGAAGGACATGAAATTAAACTGGGAAGGAGCAACAAGTTTGGATTGCCCTAGGTTAATTTAAATGTGTTATTCTAGAATATTGGAGTTGATATGCCCACATATCCCAAAAAAGAGGAGAACTATGGAGTAATATGTAAGACGAGTCTAGAAAGGAATGAGAAGAAAACCTAACAGGGAATGAGAAAAAAAAAAAAAAAGAAGGTAGGAGGCCTTAATGGGGTGAAAACCAAGACCAGGTCCAAGGTTGATTTTGGTGTTTCAAAATCCCCACCGGGACGTAAAACTATGAAATGGCACAGGGACCAGGAGAGCAAGCAAAACATAGCTGATGGAAGGTAGCGAACTATAAAGGAATCCTGTCCTCAGGTTTCCAAATGAAGGCAATATCATGGAATATCAGAGGCCTAAATGGTCTCAATAAACAAGATATATTACGGAATCTTATTCGAGATCAAAATCCGGATATTATCGTGGTTCAGGAAACCAAAATGAGTAAAGAGAAAGTGGAGAACTTAAACTTCTTTAAAAATGGAGGGGTTTGTGGCAGCAGCTCGAATGGGGCATCTGGGGGGGTTGCGATTTTCTGGAACAAGAAAACCATCTCTGGAGAAACGATTGATGAAGGAGGCAACATAATATCCCTGAAAGTTAAAAGCATCTATGAAGGAAAGGAATGTGTGATTACCAATATCTATACCCCTAACTCCAAATCTTCTAGAAGCAAATTTTGGGATAAAATCCAGCAAAAAAGATCCTTCCCTACGAGCAGCTGGGTTGTGATGGGAGATTTCAATACTCCCCTGCAAGACATTGATAAATCTGGGGGAACTCAAGCACATCCGAACATCAAATCTGACTTGATGGACTTTATCAATTTCAATTCTCTCATTGATATGGATCTCAATGGGGCATCCTACACTTGGTCTAACCGAAGGGATGGTGAAGACCTCATTCAAGTAAGACTTGATAGATCCCTTGTCACTAATGATTGGATTCTTTCTCATAGATAGTCTATGTCTGTTATTAATAGAATTGGTTCGGATCATTATCCCATTAATTTTGCTGCTGAGAATTTTAAGAATAATCAGAGTTTCCCTTTTCGGTTTGTAAAGATGTGGATTTCCCACCCTTATCTTGAAAAATCTATTGCCAACTGGTGGAATATTGATGTGAATGGAACTGCCATGTATAAAGTTGCTAAAAAACTTAAAAATATCAAAGTCAACATTAAGATATGGAACAAGAAGGTCTTTGGTGATATTTTTGATTCAAAGAAAAAGCTGAAGGAGGAACTAGAACAGATCCAAAATTCAATACAGAAAGATGGCTATAAAAAGTATTCTAAAGCCATGGAAGATGATGTTTTAGTCAAACTCCACAATATCATCTCTAGGGAGGAAATCTATTGGAGGCAGAGATCTAGGGCTATTTGGTTGGAGGCTGGGGACAGAAACACTAAATTTTTCCACATGACTTCTCTAAAACATAAAGTTGCAAACAAAATTTCCAAATTAATTGTTGAGGATAAAACTCTTCTTAATAAGGATGAAATTAGGGAGGAAGCAGTCAGTTTCTTCAATCAGCTCCTCACCAGGAACAAGGACATTGATTTTACCCAACAATATAATTTGGTTAATATCATTCCCAAGATCATTAATCCTACTCAGAATAATGCCCTCTCTGCTATCCCTTCTGCTGAAGAAATTAAAAAAGTTGTCTTTTCGTTTCAAGGGGATAAAGCTCTGGGTCCTGATGGATTCCCCGTGTTTTTCTTCCAGGAATTCTGGCATATTGTGGGAGAAGACACGGTTAATGCGGTTAAGGAATTTTTTGGCTCAAGAAGAATCCTTAAGGAACTCAATTCCACGTTTATTGCCTTAATTCCTAAAGTTGTTGGGATGGATTTAATGGGAAAATTTAGACCAATAAGTCTATGTAACTCTTTCTATAAGATCATTTCAAAAGTTTTGACTACTAGAATTTTGGTGGTTCTCCCTTTCATCATCTTTGAGGAGCAGAAAGGTTTTGTTCCTGGCAGGTAGATTTTGGACTCTATCATTCTTGTGCATGAGAATATTCATTCCCTCAATGCTGCTAAAAAAGAAGGATTTTTGATAAAGTTGGATCTGGTGAAGGCTTATGATAGAGTGGATTGGCATGTTCTTTTCAGAATCATGGAGGCTTTTGGATTTGATGAGAAGATAACCAAAATTATCAAAGAGTTGATCACCACTCCTATGCTTTCAATTCTTATTAATGGGTCTCCTACAAAATTATTTAAATCGTCTAGGGGGCTCAGACAAGGAGATCCCATATCTCCTATACTTTTCACCATTTTGGCAGAGAGCATGAGCAGATTGATACATAATTTGAAAGTGAATAAAATCATCAAAGGCCTTCAACCTTCCTCTGTAAATGTTTTTTGTTCTCATCAATAGTTTGTTGATGATACTATCCTCATGTGATATTCTTCTGTTGGGGAGGCCGAGGCCTTCAAAATTGCTCTTAATTCTTATGCTTCAGCTACTGGCCAGCAAGTCAATTGGGACAAATAGGCTATATACTTCATGAACACTCTGGTCATAAGACAATAGAGAATTGCTAAAATTATTGGATGTAAGGTGGACATGCTCCCTTCCACCTACTTAGGTCTTCCCTTGGGTTTAGTTCCCCCAAACTCCTTTTGGAATATGCTTATTGACAAACTCAACAAAAAACTTGTTGGGTGGAAAGGTTCCATTTTATCTCAGGCTGGGAAATTGCAGCTCCTTCAAGCTACACTCCAAGTCCTCCCTGTTTATGCTCTCAGCTTATTTGGTATCCCGGATAAATTTGCTGAAGCATTGGAAAGAATCCAAAAGAGATTTCTATGGTCAGGAGTTGAAGAAAAAAAGAGGATATCCTTGGTTGCTTGGGACAAAGTTTGTAAACCAAAGAACAAAGGAGGGCAGGGGATTAAAGCTCTTAAAACCTTTAATAAAGCTCTCCTAGCAAAAAAACTATGGAGAGCTTATGATACCAAGAAAGATTGGAATCAAATCTGGTTTGACAAATATATTCAAAATCAGCCTATCCAGGGGGTCCTTAATTCTGAAGACATTCCTGTTGGATCCTTCATTTGGAATAGTATCATCAAATCCATAAAAGTGGCCAAAGCTGGAGCTGGATGGGTCCTTGGAAAAGGTGACAATATAAGGTTTGGGAGGATCCTTGGATGAAGAGTGAAGCTCTTTTCTGATCAAGGCAATAGTCAATTTATTGAGGAATGTAAAAGGAGGTTTGGTCTTATGGTGTGTGACTATTGGAAGGAAAACAAATGGGTGAGGCTTGATGTTCTACATGTTGGATTTTCTCTGCTCCAGAAGGAGCTGCTGTCTTTTTCTCTTAACAAAGACTATGATGATGTTTTTCTTTGGAAAAGTAATCCTAGAGGTGAATTTATGGTTGCTTCTGCCTACAAAAACACTCTTTCTTAGACCAGTGATCCCATATGGAGTAAAGTTTGCAACAAAATTCTGATCCCGAAAGTCAATATGTTCTTTTGGCTTTCTACTCACAATAGGACCCTTACTATTGACAATTTGGTCCGAAGAGGCTTTAAACTCCCTAATGGGTGCGAGCTTTGCCAGAAAGAGGAAGAATCAGTTGATCATCTTTTTTTTCACTGCTCATTTACATGGGAAATTTGGAGTAAGCTGTGGGAAAAATGGAAAGTTGATTGGGTTATGAACAAGAGTCTCAAGGATATTATCTGGCAATGGAATTTCCCCACCAAATGCCATCTTATCAAGAACCTTTGGTCCTTGACCCTCCCCATGACCTGTTGGGGTATTTGGAAAGAGAGAAATAACATAATATTTAGGGAAGCAAAGTGCACCTCTGAGGTGGTCTTTGAAATTTTTTGCAGAGCTATAAAAGAGAACATCAATATTCCCCACAGGAATAATAAGCAATGGTTTGTTATTGATATGAATTAAATGGAGAAAGGTATCCTCACTGAATGGAACCTAATACACAAAGTCTGCAGATCTGACAATAAGAATAGGAGAGATAATATTGTTTGGCATTTTCCTGATCATGACTGGTTAAAGGTGAATTTTGATGGGGTGGCTAAAGGCAACCCTGGGAAGTCTGGTGGTGGAGGAGTTATCAAAAATGCTCAAGGAGTCTGCATTATGGCTATTGCTTCTCCTTTGGGGGTCCAAAATAATCATGTGACTGAAGCTTTGGCCATGCTAAAAAGCCTCTAGCTTGCTCAAGGATTCAAATTTAAAAAAAATTGGCTGGAAGGGGATTCCCTAAATATCATCCAGGCCCTCAAAGGTACAAGCTCTGTCTCTTGGAATATTACTAACTTAGTGGAAAGTGCTAAAAAATTGTTAAATAACTATGTTAGTATTATTATATCTCATACCCTAAGAGAAGGCAATAAGGTAGCGGATATCTTAGCTAATGAAGGGGTCAATTTAGAGGATGATGTTAAATATATTGGAGAAACTAATTGTAAAAGGGATGTTAGAGAGCAATTATTTTTTGATCGCATCAATGGGTCAAGTTAATATCATGATTATCTTTTGGGGACTGGATTCCAAAGATAGATTTTGGGGGCAGATTAACTGTTAGTTAATGATTGCCTTTTGGAATCATTTCTATGATCATATGTGTGAGGAGGATTATAATATTAAATGCTAGTTTTGTGCGGCCATTAACATACGCTTCAAAACCACGAAAGAGACTATGTTCTGTAACTTCATAATTTTATACAAGAATTTGGGGCTACACCTGTGGACTGTGAATTACATCTTTGGATACTTCTACTTTCTATTCAAAATGGGTGGAAATTTAAACAGGAATGAGCCCTTAGGATGCAAAAACTGGAAGAGTGAACGAAAAGTCTGGAGAAGGCTTCATAGATATGGCTTTATTGACTATATGGAAAAGCTTCACGAAAGTAGAAATTCGGTGTCATATGGTTTTGCTAGAGGCTGGAATAACAACAGAGTCACCTTGTTCAGGGAGATATGGCAAATTGATGAGGAGCTGGTTGTAGAGGTCACGGGTCTTCAGAAGGAGGGTACTAAATTCTATAGAGACCAGAAGTATGCAGCCGAAGCATTCAAAAATTTCTCGATCGGAGGATAAGAAGGGAAAGCTTGTTGAGAAAGACAACATCTCCTACTACATTCCCCAACAGGTAAAGCCCTTTTGGAAAAAATTTTTAAGGGTTTTAATGGAGTTTCTCACTGTTGACGGTAGATTTACTAAAATATATAACTATCACTTTGCAATTCTTAACCACTTCCGTCATGGGGCTAAAATTTCCCTGCCTTATTACTTAGCATCCTCTTTGAATGAGAGTCTAGCTGATCACGCTAAAAAGCCTAATTCTTACCCTATAGCCCATTAGGGGCTCATATTGCTCATTTATGAATATATGAAGGATAAGGCTAGGGCTACCAGAGATGATCCCCTGGTCACCAATGCACATATTTCTGAGAGTTGCAAAGAATCTGATTCGGATGAGGATCAGCCTAATGCCCCTACCCACAAAAAAAGGAGAGTTGATATAGATAATGTGGAAACAGAGGTGCATGGTGATGTGGAGGAGGAAAGGGGGAAGGATATTGAGACAAAAATGGAGAGTGAGAAGGATGCGAATGTTGATGAAAATGAAGAAGGGGGAAAATCTAAAAACCCTCACTCTAACCCTATGGGCTCGGACAGTAGGAATGTCGCTCTGTCTAAGGAGGAAGAAAACCCTAACTCTATGGGCACTTAGCAGGGTAGGGATTCTACGAATACAATTTTGAATACTGCCTGTAACTGTACTCTAGAATCCTTCAATTTCCAGAAATGGGTTGTTGACAATATTACCAGTATGCAAAGTAAACAAAGGGATCTAGAAAAAAAGATAAATAATTTGATTAAGGATACAAATTCTGGGAAAAAGAATGAGGAGACGGAAACCAGTGAAGCAAAGGAGGAAGTCGAGATGGAGGATTGGGTGGAAAAAGACCTGATCAAAGGGGATCTGAAACATCTGGAGGATGTTATCAGAATTATGAAAGAATAGATTGAGGAGGATAAAGACAAAATCAATATCCGGGTTGCCCGCACTGAGAAAGATCTGAAAAGTTTCATGAACCACAATTTTCAGGTCCCAAAAGTTTCGTCACAGAATATGAATGCACTAGAGGATCACTTCGAGAGGAAAAATCAGGATAAGAATTTGGTAATCATTGAAGACGTACCAACTTCCAGCTCCACTCATCAAATTTCCAGGCGAAAGACAAGGCAGAACACTACTAAGATGGAGATCAAATCGAAAGATATCCAGCTGAGACAGGAGAGCAATGATCTGAGGGAAGCGGCCAAGGCGATGATGCTTCTGGTTTAGAATGCTAAGGAGTCTATAAAAGTATTCAATTGATATGTAATGTTGGGTTTGGGAAGCCAATTTCTTGTTGGCTCCTTGCTATCTTTTTGTCCTAGCTGTTGGTTTTTGTGTTAGTCTTTTGTAGTTGTTTTATCTTATTTCTTTATTACCTATCTTTCATAATGTAAGCTGGTTTCGAGTCCCTTAAAACTTGTTTTTTCTTAATCAAAAACATTAATAATTAATTAGATGGGTTGGGTAATTAGGATTCATCTAATAAGATAATAATTCGGTTGAGCCCCAATGCTTAGACCTAGGGGGATGTTTTAGGATAATCTTGGGAAGGCCATTATGATGGAAAACCGAACTCCCTTGATCTCTCATAGGTTGAGATGGTTCTACATGTCTATCAGGGTTGATATTCCCCTTCTTTATGAGGATAGCATGCAGTGACATATCTATCAAGGTGCAACTTTTCCCCTTTGTGTGAGGATAGCATGTGATCCACTCCTATATGTGTCCTTGGTCTTTGTTCCTTATGCCATGGTTTTTGGTACGCCTTTGGGAGTTTCTATGTTTGTGATTAGCCTTGTGATTTGAATTGGCTTATTGCATTTGGTTGCTTCTTTGTTGTGGTTCTTGAGTTGTTGAGTTATCTTGGTTGTTAGGTGTCGGCCTAGGTCTAGAGTGTGTGTGGGACCTTGTGTCATCTCCTAGCATGGGGGGTGGTTCATTTTGTTCTGCATGGTCGGGTTGTTTGATGCCTTCTTCCATTGAGATTTTCTTTGTTGGATGCTCTTGTGTGTGGATGTGGATTCTTATCTCATCATCTTATGGCTGAATTTTTGTAGTAGATTGATGTACATGATTTATATGACATATGTATTTGTAGATTTCATGAGATCATTGTATTTATGGTTGAGAGCTATGCTCCTTGATGTAAATGGATATTGTATTCATATATAATGGTAGCTGGTGTAATAGGATATGATTATGATACTGTAGAAGAACATATTGATGTATCATGTTGTATATTGGACAATGATTCATTAAAGGAAATAATGGAATTGGATTCTTGAAAGTATATTTGGTGTAATGCGAATGTTATATGTGATAGTAGAAATGAGTTAGTATTATTATAGATATTTTAGAAATGAAATTATGATGGTTAGATAATGGATAGGCATTGGGGATCAGGAACATTTGGATTGGTATTCTTAAAATGAATCTTAAGGGTTTAAAGGGCATTTGCATTATTAATGAAAGAATTCATGATGGATGGGATTCTGATTGAACTTATATAATCATGGTAGAAGTAAGTGATAGATGTGTTAGATTGCATTGGATTATAGTAGTACTCATGATGTTATGGTTATGGTGTTGTTATAAGTAATGATGTTGAGATACCCTAGGGAAGATAGTTAAATATTGAGTTGTGTTTATGTTCGCTTGCGTTATGAGATTTTATGATTATGCTTTATGCTTATGTTCATGTTGGGTATGTGTATATCGTGTGTATGGATGTTAGATGCATATGGGTATTTGGTTATATGAGTTGTTTTAGATGATGTTTAGGAAAAAAAATATCTCCATTTGTATGTTAGTTAGCTTTATTTCTCTAGGGTATTTTTGTTGGGCATTACATAGTTAGTGACATTTGGGTCACAGTGGTGAATTTTCTTTTCTTTTCTTTCCCTTCTAGTAGTGAGCCTTTCTGGGTAGTGAGCCAGCTTGTAGTGACCATTCTGGCAGTGAGCCACCTTTGTAAAAATCACTTTAATCGGTGTCACCCTAATAGGTGTTATATATTGAGAACTAACATTCTTTGTGGTTTTTCCCTTCTTGGTTTTTCCATGTCATATTAGGTGTTCATTGTGTATGATTTCTTCGTGTATGTGTGTGCTTTCATGATTACATTTGTTCGGGTTAATTAATCTAATAGTTGGTTATTTCAGATCTGTGAAAGAATTAAAAGTTTAATTGACAACTGATTCACCCCCCCTCTTAGTTGTCTAGACATTCAAAACCCTTTACACCACTAGCGAGATACCAAAATCATTATGTGGACCATGATGAAAATAATGTAAGTCATCCACAACCTTTTTGCAATACGCTTCTAAAGAAATCAATCACCAAAAAGGAAGGCACAAAAAGAAAGCTTACTAAACTGGTAAACACAATGCAGACCGATCAGACTATTTGACAATAACATAATGAACATTCCACTACAAAGCACCAACTTATATGAAACTCACATCACTAAACCCTTACACCATCGTTAACATATGCCCAAAACTGTAAAGGCATACCAAGCATTGCAGAATAATGGTGAGCATCCTATTGACTCAACAAAACACATTACATTGTCAAATTGTAGCCTGAAGAATAGATACATAAATTTTATTGTAGAATCTCATGAAAACCTCAAAGTAGGCATCTTACACACTATTCAACTTAACTCCAAAACTGCATAACCAAATCAAATAAAGGAGATGGTTAAGATGAATTATGAAAAGGGGCCACTTGTCATTTAGATAATGGAAAGAGGAAATGGGTAAATCAATGAATTAATTAAATTAAAGAATTTATTTAATTAATAGAGGAAAGGGGCACATAAATTAAATAAAAAAAATATATTTTTAATTTGAAAAACAAGGAATTTAAATAAATAAAAATATTTATTTAAATTAAGATAAAGAAGGGCTTAGAAAAAAGCTTAGTGAATTAATTAAACAAATAAATATTTATTTAATTAATAGAAGAAAAGGGAAATAATTAAATAAATAAATAATAAATATTTATTTAATTGGGCTAGGACAATTTTAGGTGTCTAGACACTCAAAATAAGATTTTGAGCAAGTATATTTTTAGATACATTTAGTTTGAGTATTATATTTATTTTCTATTTTCTAGTGAACATAGGGTTTTTTAGCAATCGTCAAATCCACACATGAAGAAATAACAAAATAGATTAAAACATTTTGAAAAATATATTTGCACTAGGTATTGATGTTTTTATTTTTAATTAAAAAAAGAAGCTAATTTAGATGCATATAAAAAGGTTACAATTTATTGCAATAACCTATGTTTGAATTATAGTTAAACTCGCATCAAAAAGTTATGAAAATGTATACAACAAAAAATTATCTATGCATTAGATATTGAATTACGAATCTATAATTGAACATTTATAATTTTATTGTTTCTTCAAATAAAGTTATGTTTTATTTAAGTGATGTCACTTTTAAAAATACTATTAACTATAAAAAATAAGTTATTAAAAGTTATGTAAAAAAAGTCACAGATTATTTATAATGTGGTTTTAAAATATACTTATAATTTGTAGATAAAATCTAAAACATCACTATTTCACATCATCTTCAATTTCTTAACAGTTCAGTTGCTATATGCATCAAAAAGCGAACATTTGGTGGAAGATATTGATCTCAATGCCCCACTTTGGTTAAAATGTGGGACACACTATTGTGAGGTCACCTTGAAATAATCACTAAGATAGCACCATTTGCCTCCAAGTTAGATAAATCTATTAAAGATAGTGCACATATATACCCCATCAAGCAAATCCAAATTAGAATTTTGTAAATAAAAATCAAGAAAAGGAGATGTACAAATAATATCATTACAGACTGACCAAATCATTAGATGTATCATCATGATGAATCATACACAATGAATGGTTTCATCATAAATAATGGTTGTGCATCCTTCATGGGTCACATGCCACTTAACGTGAAATGATCAATATGATATAGATCAACTTTTCAAACTAAATATGGTATGGTAAATTTCAAAGAAGAGATTTAAAAATCAAGACTTGGAAGAAGGTAAAAAAAAAGGGAAAGTATTAACTAGGATCAAAATATTGGGGTACACCACAATATTGCAAAATAAAATACACCATATGTATTAATTCGGGACTAATAAAAAGACATTAAAAAATAAATTGAAAACAAACCGAAACATGAGGTGGGATTGATAGTTGAAAATAAAGGAGTTTGGAGTGGCATAACTATTATAAGTGTGAACATCAATTTTATGTTAGGTCAATTGACACATCAAGACTGGTGTGACAAAAAATGAATCTAATAACGATGGAATGATGAACAAAAAGTGTATATATTGATGATGATATTTTTGGCATGCTAGATATATATGAACTTAATCAGGTCCTTTTGATGCAAATTTGTTGAGTTGACATCGTTTTGTCCTTACTATTATTGATTTCTAAAATGTGTTTTCTTATGCATCTATAGATATTGGCATTGAGGAGCACCTTGTGGAGGCTAGTACTATTAAGAGGGAAAGCATGCAACCTATTAGTGTCTAGATAGTGAACCAATAATGCAATGTGTTAATTTGATATAAGTAAGTTTTTAATTATCCAATTTTCTACTCTAATGTGATAATCTCATGACACATTACTCACTAATGTTTCAAGGCTTATCCTTAGATGCACGATCCTTGGTGCTCAATTCGAAATGTTTTGATGTGCAAACTCACAAATAATAATGATTATATTAATTGAAAGTGTTAACACGAAAAAGAAAGACACTAACTTTAAATTGGAAGGAATTTCCTACAAGATAAATCTATGCTTACATGATCTACTTTATAGTGTGAAGAACATTCAAAGATGATTGAAATTCATTCTTTACTAAAACTAAATCCATATTTATGATCAAGTACACAATGTAAAACAAATTGAACATAATGACAATATATTACTTGTGTACAAGATAAATCTATATATACTTAGATGATCTACTTTAGAATTGGAAAAACATTCAAAGATGGTTCAAAATTCATTCTTTATTAAAACTAGATCCATATTTATGATAAAATACACAATTCAAAACAAATTAAACATAAAAATAATATATGACTTGTCTACAAGATAAATCTATCTATACTTAATGATCTGTTCCAGAATGTGAAATTTTTTTTTTATCCATCAACATGCCCAATGTAAAACAAACTAAACATAAAGATAGTCATATAATATATATGAATAGCCACCAAAAACTACCAGAATTTTCTAAAACAAAAGTACCAGGGAAGGCATATAGATTTCATTATCTACATTAAGTTTGAAGACTATTGTATGTTGAAGTCTTGCATGCCTAAGCAATATGTTTGCAACATCATTTCAACGAGGGTCATCATCACAATAACAATCTCCAACTTAAGTGTTAGACCATGACTTGGTATGCCAAGTTAGGCAGGCAGATCCAAAGTGGGAAAAGGAATGAATGATATTTTAACTTGGTTGACAAATACACTATATGATTATGTCCTCCCAACAAAATGTTTGGAAATTTGGTAAGGGAAAGTTCACGGGCAAGTGAAAAGGAGAGCGAGGATATGGACCCTTCACCGGAAGTGAATAACCACAAACCCTAAAGTCCAAAAGGAGGGTCCCCACTCACCCGTTTTGCTACCCTTCCAAGTCACATCTCACAAACCTCTTAACACGCTATGTGACGACGGCGCCGTCAATGCAAGAAAAAGCACCCCCCATTCGCGTACGACAAAAGTTACCAAATCAGCCGACATTTTGATGTTCCTACCATCATATCATCCCGGGCGTCAAAACGGAATATTCCCAACGCAAGACTTAACTGCTGCCGTTAATTCTTTTTTGTTGAAAACCCTACCAAACCGCGGGTTGAAAAATGTGCAAAACAAAAACCATTGAAAAAACCATCACAGCACTCACAGCTGAGTCCACGGACTTAAATTATGATGTGGATATATCTTCTCTCACCCCTTGCGTCACACCAACGTAAATGTTACATGGCCACCACCCTACTTGATATTAACCGCCAGGTTAACATTTTTTTTTTTAATAATAGAAGTTGACTGACTCGAGTTCACCTTATTTATGGTGTGGATGAAGGTCCGTTGCATATCACTTGAGAGATTATAAGGGGTTCGATTTATAAAGAGCTAAACTCTAGATCAGTGTCATACTGTGGATTTCGATAGAAAAAAATTGAGTTCGTCCCTTTCAAAAGATCTTTTAAAGCGCAACATTGTGTACAAAATTGAGTTCATCCCTCAAATTTATTCGTGGTGTGGATGAGGGTCTGTCAAACATCATTTGAGAGATTATGAGGGGGGTTCGTCTGTAAAGAGCTAACCTCTAGGTCATGAGATTAAATTCTAGATTCCTCTGGGTGAAAAAAGTAAACTAGAATCCATCTCTCTTAAAAGACATTTCAAAGTGTAAAATTGTGTACAAGATTTTTTCCCTTTTAAGAAAAAATGGACAATTTGTAATATTTTATGATATTAGATTTCATCTCAGTTTCAAATTCTAATTTATCCACGTGCGGATGAAGGTCCCTTGCACATCACTTGAAACGCTGTTAGGAGGCTTGTCTTATAAAGAGCTAAACTTTAGGTTGCTAGGCTAAACTCTCAATCCCTCTTGGTAAAAATAGTAAACTAGAATTCATCCTTTTTAAAGACATTTCAACATGTAAAATTGTGTTCAAGACTATTTGAAATATTTTATGATATTAGTAATATATCATCATGGTGACAAGTGTATATATGATGCGTTCATGAGGTTTGTGTACAAGATTTTTCTCCTTTTTAAGAAAATTGGAAGATTTGTAATATTTTATAATAGTAGTATATCTCATTGGTGACAAGTATATATATGATGGTTTCAGTAGGTTTGTGTACAAGATTTTCCCCTTTTTAATTTTTTTTGGAGAATTTGTATATTTTATAATATTAGTATTTTTCATCATGGAAGCAGGTGTATATATGATGGTTTCATGAGGTGTATATGTTGGACTATCTGGAGACCAATCTTTTTTATTGGTGAATTTTTGAAAATTGAATCATGAATGAGTTTTTTAATTGGTTTATTTTTGTATAGGTTGTGTGATTTGTTATTAATTGACAATGTTATTTGACATTTATATTGCTGCATGATGGAATTACGTACCTTTCACTTCTTTGCTTTTAGTTTGAGCTTGTTTTGATCTAATTATTCCTTATATAATGAAAAGTGTACAGGTGATGTGATCTGTTGGCATGGAGTTTTCTTTATTTTATCTACACTTACTCCCAAAGACCAAACTTGAGATTTCTTAGTCTATCAATTCCTCACCTAGAACTAAACTCATAGTTTATGGGATAGATTTGTGTACAGGGTTTTCTCTTTAAAAATAAAAATTTTTTAGAGGATTTGTAATATTTTGTAGTATTGGTATATTTCATTATGATGGCCCATGTATATATGATGGTTTCATGAGGTGTACATGTTGGATTCTTTTCAGGTGTATATGTTGGACTCTTTCAAGACCAATTTTTTTGGTTGATGAATTTTAGGACGTTAAATCATGAGTTTTTCAATTGGTTTTTTTTCTTTGTATAGGTTGTGTAATTTGTTATTAGTTGGCAGTTTTATTTGTCATTAATATTAGTGCATGATGAAATTACGTACCTTTCACTCTTTTTGTTTTAAGTTTGAGTTTGTTTTTATCTATTATTCCTTATACAATGAAAAGTGTACAAGTCATGTGATCTATTGGCATGGAGTTTTCTTTATTTTGTCTACACTCACTCTCGAAGACCAAACTTCAAGTTTCTTAGTTTATACATTCCTCACTTGAGACCAAATTCACAAATGATGTGAATGGGATAGGTTAATATCACAATTTTTTAGAATGACACCAAAGTTTTTATTGGCCAAGTGCATGGATCTTGGAGTATTTAACTTCCTTAATAGACCAAAATTTTTGATTGAGGAATTTCAAGAGGTTAAATCATGTACAAGTTTTTTAACTAGTTTTTTATATAGATTATGTAATTTTCTATTAGTTGACGATATTAATTGACATTTGTATTAGTGCAATGATGAAATTGTGTGCCTTACACAAGCTCATTTTGACTTAATTAGTCCTTTATGTAATCACAATTATACAAGTGATACATTTTTTTTTAATATTTTTTTTCTAACTTATTCTACAATCTCTCCCAAAGACTACGTGAATCCTTAATGTATCCATTCCTCATCCAAGACAAAATTCACAATTCATGCAAATGACATAGCTTAATTTTACAATTTTGAGAATGATACCAAAGCTTTAATTGGCTTGATTCCATGAATCTTGGACTATTTAAACTTTACTAAAGGTTTATATGATGGAAGTTTGAAGACTATTTAACTTCACTAACAGACCAAACTTTTTGATTAATGAATTTAAGGAGGTTGAATCGTGTACAAGTTTTTTATTTGATTTTTTCATACAAATTATGTAATTTGATATTAGTTGACAATATTAATTGACATTTATATTAGTGCAATGATAAAATCATGTATCTTACACGAGCTCATTTTGACCTGATTATTCCTTATGTAATCTCAAGTATACAAATGATGTAATTTTGTTAATTTTTTTAAATTTTTCTATTTATTCTACACTCACTCCCAAAGATTATCGTTGATCCTTACTATATCCATTCCTCATCCAAGACCAAATTCATAATTCATGCAAAAGACCTAGGTTGATTTTATAGTTTTGAAAAATGATACCAAAGCTTTAATAGGCCTAATTCCATGAATCTTAGACTATTTAAACTTAACTAAAGGTTTATATGATGAAATTTTGAACATTATTTAACTTCATTAATAGACCAAACTTTCTTTTTAACAAATTTTGGAAATTATTATTGTACTTGTTTCTGAATTAGATTAAGTTAGAATTTTGGGAGGTTGAATCATGTGAAAAAAATTAATTGATGTTTTATATAGGTCAAGTGTAATTATTATTAATTGATATTTATATTAGTACAACGTTGGAATTACATGCCTTGCACCTTTTCCTTTCAATTTGAGCTCATTTGGCTTAATTATTCTTTTTGTAATGACAAGTGCACAAATGATGTGGTTTTTTTCCAAGAATTTTTCCCAATATCATATACACTCATTGGACCAAGGATTAGACTTAATTCTTTGTTTATCTATTCCTTGTCTAGGACAAAATACATGCAAATGACCTAGGTTAATTTTATAACTTTTGAGAATGATAACAAAGCTTTAGTTGGATAAGTACATGAATCATGGACTATTTAACTTAACTTTACTAAAGGTGTATATGGTGAACGTTTGAAAAATATAATTTAATTTCATTGATAGATGCCAAACTTTTTTATTGACAAATTTTTAAGAGGTTATATCATGTATAAATTTTTTAATTTTTTTTTATATAGGTTGTATAATTTCTTATTAGTTGATGGTACTAATTGACATTCATATTTGTGTAATGATGAAACTTTATGCCTTGCACCTTTTTCTTTTAGTTTGAGATCGTTTTGGCCTAAGTAATCCTTATGCAATGACAAGCATACAAGTGATGTGATTTCTTGGCATAAAATTTTCCTAATTTCATTTACACTCATTCTAGAGGACTATCTTGATCCTTAGTTTATTCATTCCTTACCCAAGACCAAATTCACAAGTTATGCAAATAAACTTTAGAAGGTTAAATTATGAATACATATCTTAATTGATATTTTATATAAATTATATATCTTTTTACTAGTTGAAATGTTGATTGACATTTATAGTAGTGTAATGATGAAAGAATGTACCTTGGGCCATTTTCTTTCAATTTGAGTTCGTTTTGACCTATTTGTTTTACTATGCAATGACAAGTGTGCAAGAGATGTGATTTTTGCACGAACTTTTTCTAATTTCATTTGCATGAATTTTAATTAATTTTTTTAAATACATTGTGTAATTTGTTATTATTTGATGGTAGTATTTGACATTTATATCAGTGCAACGATGTTATAACATGCCTTGCACAATCTCATTTGACCTAATTATTCATTATGTAATGATAAGTGTGGTTCTAATTGACCCTTTGTTCATCCATTCCTCACTCAAGACCGAATTCACAATTCATACAAATGACCTAGGTTAATTTTAGAAATTTTGAGAATGGCACTAAAGCTTTAATTGCCTACTTGCATGAATCTTGGACTATTTAACTTCATTAATAGACCAAACTTTTTGATTGGCAAAATTTACAAGGTTTAATCATGTACAAATTGTAAGGAAGTAAAGTAGCGGAAACAACTTCCTACACTAACCTTGAGAGGAGGGTAATGCAAAACTTTTTCAGATTGTTACAACAGTTACAGAAAATAGAAATAGATATAATAGCATTCATACCACAACACAGTGATTTACGTGGGGAAAAACCTTTCGGGAGAAAAACCCCACACTCCAAAAGCAGCTCAATATTTTATTCAGCAATCAAAAACAGATTACAACATACTTGCAGAGCAAGCTCTTCACAGGAGTACCACTAATCAGAGATTCAGAGGCAACTCAATAGCCATAAGACTCTTACACACAACCTCTATCTCACACACCTCATAAATAGGAGATACAATACAGGAAACCGTCAAACGGTATTACAAAACCATGGGCTAAAACCACCCAATAAGGTGTAGCCGACCTTATCTCCCTTCTAGATGCCCTATGACATGTTAAAGCACACATCAACACGTGTCGCTCCCTTTTACAGCTCATTTATGTATCCGATACAAATTATTTTTCCTATTTCAGGAGTACAAACTTCCGGAGGCCATAACTTGAGAACCGGGTGTCCGATTGACGAACCGTTTGAAGCGCCGGAAAGCTCGCAAAGTGCTCTATCACCTCGTAACTAGCTACGCTGGTTACGGCCACTTTTCAGGGCGTTTCGGAGCCTCTAAAGCCCCCAAAATTAAGTTTAAACATTTTATCACACCCCTCCAAGACGAAAACTTTAATATCTTCAAAACTAGCTGTGACCTTGCGACGCAACTTTACCGGAATGCTTATCTAGCCAACCAGAAGCTTCAGAGAGAGTTTCGTACCATTTCGTGCTCAAATGAAAACTTACTATAAATAGTAACCTCGCATAAATGCAAGGTTGAGACACCATTTTTCTCAACAAATCTCCCACTTGTCGAACACCTTGCAGGAGCGGAAGGGAATGTCAACACAATGAATCAATTGCTAGGAGCCATAAGGCCCATAGACTCTGAACACCATCTGAACTTCTCTGTGCTCACAGCCTTAGTTAAAACATCTGCAACATTCATCAAAGTTTCCACCTTAACCAGCTTCACCCTACCATCTTTGACCATATCTCTAACAAAATGATACTGAACATCAATATGTTTGGTCCGGGCATGAAATGTCGAGTTCTTAGCTAGGCTAATTGCACTCTGACTGTCACAGTAAACTGTCACTGTACCTTGTTTTATTCCAATATCCGAACACAGTCTCTTAAGCCAAATGGCCTCTTTACAAGCATGAGTAGCTGCCATATACTCTGCTTCAGTAGTGGATAAAGCAACCACAGCCTGTCGCTTACTCATCCAACTAATTGCACCACCAAACAAAGTAAACACATAAGCACTGGTGGATCTTCTACTATCAATATCACCTGCCCAATCTGAATCTACATAACCATGGATATCAAGGGAAGTCATGTCTCCAACTGAATTACCATGATAACACAAAGAATACTCTGAAGTACCCTTCAAATATCTGAAGACTCTTTTGACTGCATCCCAATGAACTCTACCAGGATTAGACATATATCTAGAAAGTACTCCCACTGCTTGGGCAATATCTGGTCTAGTACAGACCATAGCATACATCAAGCTTCCAACCGCACTCTGGTAAGGCACTCTGCTCATGTCTTCCATCTCCAATGGGGATGTAGGACAATCTGAAACAGATAGTTTCGTTCCAACTGTAAAAGGAACACTCAATAGTCTACAATTCTGCATGTTGAACCTCTGTAACACTGAATTCACATACTTACTCTGGCCTAGCCATAGCTTTCTGTTTACCCTATCTCTTCTAATTTCCATCCCAAGAATGTGCTTTGCTGCACCAAGATCTTTCATTTCAAATTAAGCAGCGAGCTGAGACTTCAGTTCTGAAATCATACCTTTCCCTTTACCAATGAATAACATATCATCAACATACAATGCAATGAATAAGAAATGATCACCATCAGATTTATAATAAACACAGTGATCTGATTTAGAACGTTCAAATCCCAAACTCAACACATATGTATCAAATTTCTGGTACCACAAAGATTTCTTCAAAGATTTCTTCAATTTACAGACCAAATTACTTTTGCCTTTCACCACATAGTGCTCCGGCTGTGTCATATAAATATCTTCCTCCAAATCACCATGAAGGAAAGCAGTTTTCACATCCATTTGCTCAACCTCTAAATCATAAGCAGTAGCAATAGAAAGCAAAAATCTAATAGACATCATTTTTGCAACAGGAGAAAATATCTCACCTTAATCAACACCCTCAACCTGAGAGTAGCCTTTTGCAACCAACCTTGCTTTATACTTCTCAATGCTTCCATCTGAACCAATCTTTTTCTTGAACACCCATTTACAACCAACAGGTTTTCGTCCTTCAGGCAATGGTACAAGATCCCATGTATCATTCTTTTTCAAAGCTGCCATTTCTTCCTCCACAGCAATCTTCCAGGATTCTGCATCATTCATACCTAATGCATCTTCTACAGATTTCGGTTCATCCACACTAGTATTCAGAGCAAAAATACATCTCCAATCATTAGGTGAATACCTTTCAGGTGGTTGTCTATGTCTTGTAGACCTTCGAACAAGCTGAGTTGGAGGTTCTTCCTCCTCTTCTGAAGATTCAGAGCTAGACGAGCTCTCCTCAACTTCTTGCCTATCTAGGGGTCTCGATTCAACTCTTTCAGGTGTAGAAGGAAGTTGAATCACATCTTCTTTTTTAGTCTGTTCTGGCTGCAATGTAATAGAAGGAGACTTAATTTCTCTAAAAATAACACTTCTACTGTGAATTACCTTTTGTGCAACAGGGTCCCAAAGCTTGTATCCTTTCACACCATAACTATACCCGATGAAGATACATTTCACAGCCTTGTTCTCTAACTTTGTTCGCTTCTCCTTTGGCACATGTGCATATGCCTTGCAACCAAAAACTCTAAGATGTCTCAATGAAGGCTTGTGACCTGACCATGCTTCCATAGGCGTTTTATCAACAAGAGCTGATGTAGGAGACCTGTTAATCAGGTAGCAAGCAGTGGCAACAGCTTCAGCCCAAAACTTTTGTTCGAGACCAGCACCACTCAACATACTCCTAGCCTTCTCCATCAGTGTCCTGTTCATTCTTTCTGCAACTCCATTCTGCTGTGGAGAATACGGAGTTGTCTTCTGCCTGTTAATTCCACAGTCTTTACAGAATCTATCAAAATCATTAGAGCAAAACTCACCGCCATTATTAGTTCTCAAACATTTTATTTTCTTTCCAGTCTGCAACTCAACCATTGCTTTAAATTCTTTAAAACGACTAAAAACTTCAGATTTGCTCTTTAGAAAATAAACCCATGTCCTTCTACTAAAATTATCAATAAATGAAACATAATATGTGGATTTTCCAATCGAAGAGACATCTACTGGATCAAACACATCAGAATGGATAAGATCCAAAACACCACAAGTTTTATGAGAACTCGATTAAAACTGAATGCGGTTTTGTTTTCCATAAATGCAATGCTCACAGAAATCAAAGTCAAGATTACAGTCATTCAAACTTTCAACAAGGTTTTTATTTTTCAAGGTCCTTAGACCCTTTTCTCCAATGTGGCCAAGTCTCTAGTGCCATAACATAGTCTTCTCTGCAGGTAACTTTGCTTCAGACGAAAGAGCACCCTTAGGTACCCAAAAACCATTTCCATTTGCTGAAGGTAAAACCTTCAAATCTTCCAGTGAAGTATCCGCAGATTTACTTTTTACAGAAGTGCTATTACACTCAACAGTATATGCTTCAAGCTTATACAAAGTGCCAAACCTGACACCTCTAGCAACTACCATAGCACCCTTAATCATCTTACATCCTGCTTCAGAAAAGACTACCTGCACACCCGCATCTATCAGTTTGCTCACAGATAACAGGTTTCGTTTTAATCCAGGGATATGCAGCACACCATTAATCCTTTTTATTCTACCATCAGAAAACCTGATTCTAACTTTACCTCGACCAACAATGTCTAGATGTGAATCATCACCCAAGTACACCTTACCTCCATTAAATCCTTCATATTCAGAAAACCAATCTCTATTGGAAGTCATATGAAAAGATGCACCTGAGTCAATTAGCCAGACATCATTACCTACATGAGTCGCCAAAGCCGCAATAAATGCATCGCCATCTTCCTTGTCGGACTCAGAATCAAAATCAAACTTTTTCTTTTTCTTCTTCTTCTTTTCTTCTTTGCAGTCCTTACAGATGTGACCCGGTTTACCGTAGTTCCAGCAAATGACTTTGGACTTTCCAGGAGATTTCGATCTCCCTTTGGATTTGGACTTGTCACGCTTCTCATTCTTCTTGCCTTTCTCCTTAGGTCTTCCACGAACGGTTAGGGCTTCCTTTGAACTGATGGATACCTTCCTTCGCATCTCTTCACCGAGTAGGGCACCCACCACGTCTTCAGATTTCAAAACAACAGAAGTACTACCGATAGCCATAACAAGAGAATCCCACGAATCAGGCAAAGAACAAAGCAAGATCTAACGTTTCTCCTCCTCGTCCATCTTAACACCGACGGATACTAATTGAGCCACCAACTTATTGAATGCTTCCAGGTGGTCTGCAATTCATCCACCCTCTTCCATCTTCAAGGAATACAATTTCTTTCTTAAGAAAATTTGATTTAATAAAGATTTCACTTGATACATCTCACCAAGCTTAGTCCATAGCTTTTTTGCAGAGTTCTCTTCATGGACATTGATTAGAACAGAGTCTGCCAGGCACAGTCTGATTAGACCCTTGGCTTTTCGGTCCATAATATCATACTGAGCTACCGCAGTAGGATCTGAGGGCCTTTGGACATTCGCATCAACAGCATCCCAAAGATCTTGATCTATTAGCAGATCTTCCATCTTCAGCTTCCACATCTCAAAATTACTTCCATTAAATTTCTCCACCTCTATTCTCCCTGACGAATTCACCATCTGAATATTCCTGCAACAAGATCAAAAAGTGTCTTCTGCACAAGCTCCCACTCAAATCTGGATTAGTTCAAAAAACCCAACTGCCCACAATTGAAACCAAAGGTGATCAGGCTCTGATACCACTTGTAAGGAAGTAAAGTAGCGGAAACAACTTCCTACACTAACCTTGAGAGGAGGGTAATGCAAAACTTTTTCAGATCATTACAACAGTTATAGAAAATAGAAATAGATATAATAGCATTCATACCACAACACAGTGATTTACGTGGGGAAAACCCTTTCGGGAGAAAAACCCCACACTCCAAAAGCAGCTCAATATTTTATTCAGCAATCAAAAACAGATTACAACATACTTGCAGAGCAAGCTCTTCATAGGAGTACCACTAATCAGAGATTCAGAGGCAACTCAATAGCCATAAGACTCTTACACACAACCTCTATCTCACACACCTCATAAATAGGAGATACAATACAGGAAACCGTCAAACGGTATTACAAAACCATGGGCTAAAACCACCCAATAAGGTGTAGCCGACCTTATCTCCCTTCTAGATGCCCTATGACATGTTAAAGCACACATCAACACGTGTCGCTCCCTTTTACAGCTCATTTATGTATCCGATACAAATTATTTTTCCTATTTCAGGAGTACAAACTTCCGGAGGCCATAACTTGAGAACCGGGTGTCCGATTGACGAACCGTTTGAAGCGCCGGAAAGCTCGCGAAGTGCTCTATCACCTCGTAACCTGCTGCACCGGTTACGGCCACTTTTCAGGGCATTTCGGAGCCTCTAAAGCCCCCAAAATTAAGTTTAAACATTTTATCACACCCCTCCAAGACGAAAACTTTAATATCTTCAAAACTAGCTGTGACCTTGCGACGCAACTTTACCGGAATGCTTATCTAGCCAACCAGAAGCTTCGGGGAGAGTTTCGCACCATTTCGTGCTCAAATGAAAACTTACTATAAATAGTAACCTCGCATAAATGCAAGGTTGAGACACCATTTTTCCCAACACAAATTTTGATTGTTTTTTATATAGATTGTGTAATTTGTTATTAGTCGATGGTATCAATTGAAATTTATATTAGTGCAATGATGAAATTGTGTGCCTTGCATAAGCTCATTTTGACCTAATTATATAAAGATAAATGTACAAGTGATGCATTTTTATTTTTATTTTTTCTAATTTATTCTACACTCACTCCCAAGGACTGGCATTTATCATTAATGTATCCATTCCTCATCAAAGACCAAATTCATAATTCATACAAATGACCTAGGGTAATTTTACAATTTTGAGAATGATACCAAAGCTTTAATCGGCTTGATTCCATGATCTTGGACTAATTTAAACTTTACTAAATATTTGCATGATGAAATTTTGAAGACTGTTTAACTTCACTCATAGGCCAAAATTTTTGATTAACTGATTTTAAGAGGTTGAAACATGTACAACTTTTAATTGTTTTTTTATATAGGTTGTGTAATTTATTATTAATTGATAGTATTAATTAAAATTTATATTAGTGCAATGTTAAAATTACATGCCTTACACCTTTTCCTTTCAACTTGAGCTCATTTCAACCTAATTATTCCTTCTATAATGGCGAGTGTAAAAGTGGCTTTATTTTTTTGGCATGAACTTTTCCTAATATCATATACACTCACTAAACCAAGGATCAAACAGTTTAATTCTTAGTTTATCTATTCTTTGTCCAAGATCAAATTCATAGTTAGTGCTAATTGTTGCAAGGTTTATCAAGATGAGTCGATTATGTTTTTTCATTGATGTCAACATGCTTAATTTGGTTGTCATTAGTGACATGTTGGTATAAGTAATGTTGAGTTTTCTATGCAGCTATGCTGGAGATTTTCTTTGCATATCTTCTATGTCGTACATCTATTCATGTGGTTTGGAGATGTTGTTAAGCTATGTAAATAGAGATGTTATATTTTGCATTTGGTGCTCTAGATTGCTATTATAAGGAAGTTGTGTTTACCAGTATGTTTGGTAGTGTTTTTGTATGAAATGCATGCTCTACATTTCTCTGTGTTATGGTTTTTTGTGTTGCAATTTTGAAGTTAAGTTGACAATGTCATTAGATTCATTCTATTCAGTTGGCACATGTTCTTGGGCTCCAGAAGCATGGTTTCAAGTTCAATGGTGTTTACTACAGGTTTGACCAACCTCAGGTGTTTACACTTCATATTATTGTTTTGATAATTATGGATTGATATATAACATGTTTTATGTTTATTTCGGTCCTAATTAAGATGTGTTGTGGTCCACTTTACATTCTTTTCCATTGCATGAATGTTTAGTGCTGACCTAATTTGAATTGTGTTTAGTTAAGTTGCTTAACCAACCTTAGATGAATTTGCATATGTGAGGGTGATATATATAGAGATGTGTGAAGAGAGAATGTGTGGTGTGTGGGTGTTGTGTGAATGAGTGCATGAAAGATAGTGAAATCTAATGAAGGTGTATGAAAGAGATCTATCTTCTTGACTATTTGATGACTAGTGTTTGAGTTGGTGAAAGTGTTGATTAGTGTGAACTTACATGTGCTAGCTATCAGAAGCAGTGAGTTGAAGGTATCTATAGATCTTATGGTTGAAAAGTGTTTCAATGGTGGATTATTTCTCTTTTATTCTTCTTCATTTTGGTAGTGAGCCCTCTGGTAGGCCTCTCTTTCTTTCTCTCGGGTAGTGAGCCTTTCTTTGTAAAAATCACCTTAACCATTGTCGCCCTAACAGGTGTTCATATATTGAGAATAGATTCTCCATGGTTTTTCCACTAATAGGGTTTTCAACGCAAAATCTATTGTTTTATTGTGTGTGGTGTTCTCTGGTTTTTCATTCTCATATCTTTCTTTGGATTATGTGTTAAAGTTATGTTGTTGCAAATCTGATTCAAGAAATAGATTTAATATTTTATACAACTAATTCACCCTCCTCTAAGTTGTCTTGTTTGTTAGAATATTCAATAATTAGTATCATAGCTTTGGTTCCTTCAAGAAGAGCTTAACTACTTGAGGAGATCTTGATGGTGCACAAATTGACAATCTCTATGTTTGATGGATTTGACTATGCTTTCTAGAAAGTGAAGATGCACGGTTACCTGATTTCTCTTGGCTATGAAGTATGAAAGTTTGTTACATAGAAGTACACTAAACCAAAGACTGGGGTGGACACTATGGATGAGATCAAGGAATTTGAAGACAATGAAAAGGTAAGGTTTGCTATCTTTAGTGCTTTGTTTAAGACTGAATTGACAAAATTTGTATCTTTGGAATCTGCTTATGAAGTTTGGGATAAATTAAAAAAGACTTATGAAGGAAATGATACTGTAGACACCTAAAATTGTCATGTCTAATTAAATAAATATTTTATTTATTTAATTACTTTATCCTAATTCTTCTATTAATTAAATAAATCTTTATTTATTTAATTAATTCATTTATCCTCTTCTAGCCTTATTTCTCATTTAAATAAATACATTTATTTATTTAAATTCCCTTTTTCCTAAATTAAATAAATACTTTTATTTATTTAATTGATCCCACTTCCTCTATAAATTAAATAAATCTTTATTTATTTAATTAATTCATTAACCTTTTCTACCTATGACACATGTCATCCATCTCTTAATTCATACACTACCTACCCTCTTATTATTTTCTTATTTCCTCTACCTATCCTTTAATCATAGCCGACCATTTATCTTTTACACCTCTCAATCTTATCCCTCCATTTCTTATAGTGTCTTCTATATAAGAGGATACTTCCTTCATTATCAAACCCTCCATATGCATTCAACCCCGCTTATGACTCGACTACACTATGCTTTGGCACTTTCATATGCAATCCTACTTGCAACCACATTTCCGTTCTTTATTGAGCTCTTGTGCACATATAAAATCTGAGAGCAAATATATCAAGCAAGATCAATGGAGATAGGAAGAATGAAGATCCAAACCCTATTGGACATGTGATGGTATAATCCTTGTGATTTCATTTGATTTGCATTGTCTTAGGTAATCTTCATATGTTATGGTGGATCTTTGTTATTGTTAGGCTGGGGTTTTGTGGTTGAATCTATTTAGTCTTTCAATTATTGTTGTTATCCATTTTCACCATATACATTTTGGCACGCCCGGTAGGACCCTTTTCCCTTTTGCATTTAACATCTTTTGTTGCAGATTTTGTTTTGAAGTTGCAGATCTGACATTTTCGACAACATTTTGATATTTTCGCGTCTGCGCACTTTCAGATCGCGTTTTTGATTTTCTACCGCATCTGTGACATCTAGAACCGTGTCTGTGTCTTCGACAATATTTTATTTTTTTTGCAGATTTTGGGAAACGCGTCTGTGTTTCATAGTCACGTCTGTGAAGTCTTCAGGTGCGTCTACATTAGGGAAACGCGTCTGCGTTCAGGAGCTGCGTTTGTGTCAGATCTAGGCGCGTCTGTGTGTTCTCGCAGCATCTGTTTGTGACAATTGTGTTTGTGTTTGGTTGATGCATTTTTGGTTTCATTGATTCAGTTTTTCGTCATTCGGATTTTAGATCTGGTTTATTTTGAGCTAACATTTTCAGATCTAGCTAACGAAATTGGTGCAGCTTGTCTTGAAAGCAAAATCATTTTGTTGAAGGCCCCTATTTCACAAAGTCTTTTGGATTTAAAATTTACCTAACTTATGTGCTTGTAGGAAGGGGTGATTATTTCAAACAATCCAAACTACTAATAGATCTTTATTGCAGGACCTTGGCAAGGGTTTTTGATATTTATTGTGTGCCTTGTTTTCATAGATTGGCAAACACTTCAATTGGTGCACTAAAATTGAACCATTGTCTTTTGGTGTCTTGAGCAATAGGCTCTTTTTGTTTAATCTTTAGAGGGCCTATCTCCCCGTGTGGTCATTAGAACTACTAGTGAGGAGAGAACAACCCAAGTGGTAGCAAAAGAAAAGCCATCTTCTTCCAAACCACTATAAATAACTGTATCCATGGTGAAAACTATAGATAACATGTGTTGATTAGTTCATACCGACACTATGTCTCCCCATAAACCCGTTTGATCAAAGTTATTTGATCAGTTGTAGAGCGTAACCCCTACCGGCTGGGAGCCTTCTGTATTTACAGAGCTGAAAGTGTCGCATGTATGGCCACACGAGTGGATGCCCTTACTAGCACCTTTTTGTTTTAGAAGCCAAAATCCTTCTAGTTGTTGGGGCAAGAGGTCGGACCTCTGGTAGCGGCCCACACACATACGGTTCTTAGTAGAGATACAAAGTTCACCACGAGGAGTTTTCATGGGGACTGATGCTTGGCTACCCCGAGAAGTGAGTGCCGAGGGTGGAGCCAGTGGGGTCAAGCATCTAAGTATCCGCTCTGAATAGCGTAGCCTCAGGGGAAACTCCATGTGGGATTAACAACTATTGTCTTGGCCAGCCATAAGAATTGTGCTTGACTTATTTTGAACAATCAAACATTCAAGACCAAACATCAAAACATTGTGTCTTTTGTGTCTTCAAGTGTATGCAAAACAATTTTACATCAAATAGCACACTTGTTTTTGAGTCATTTTGGAGTCTAAACACTTGCAAACATTGAGTCCTCATCAACACTGTGTCCTCTTGTCACAAAAAATAGTCAAACATTCAGATTTGGTCACAACAAGCAACTTCACAGATTAGAAAAATTACACAAAGTTTGTAGAAACGCGTTTGTGTCTAACAGACCTGCGTCTATGTCATCTAAACGCGTCTGTGAAGGGCAGAAACGTGTCTGTGTCTTTTGAGCAACATTCTAACATCTTAGAAACGCGTTTGTGTCTGATAGACCCTCGTCTATGTCATCAAAACATGTCTGTGAAGGACAGAAATGTGTCTGTGTCTTTTGAGCAACATTGCAGCATCTCAGAAACACGTCTGTGTCTGACAAAATAGCGTATGTGTCCTTTAAGCGCGTCTATGAAGTATACAGGCACGTCTGTGTTCAGGATTGAAAACTTTCATAATTCAGCAAACAAGAACAGTCAGTTTTAGACTTATTGAGCTTCCTAGGTTATCTCTCTGGGGTTTTCATCTAGCATTCAACCTGTCTTTGGGTCTTACAAAGTCCATCATTTCTTTACATCTTGCATTACATTCACATTTGTCTAAACTTGAGTCAAAAGGTCACTTGCTTGTCCTCATCTTGCTTTGTCAACACACTATATACAACAACATTTTGCTAAGTGGTCCCTCATCAAGGTCTATCACCTTCGGGTCTCATTTGGTCTTACTTAGAGTCAAGGTCAACTTACCTCATCAAGAGAAACTATCATCTCTTTGGAAGTCACACCTACTCTACTACATACATACTTGGTCTTACACTTTGGACATTGCAAGTACACCTCAGATTCATTTACATTCCATCCAACTCTTAGTCTTCCATACTATTTCCATTTTCATCTAGTCTCACACATCTTGGTCAATACCTAGTTCATGGTTGAAACCCATTCCCAAAAATCTAGGAGAGAAGCTAAAGAGGCTCAAGAGTCTGCAAACATGAGTTCCTATGAATATGACAATGATATCTTTTTCAATTCTGATCATACTACATTACCTGACATGGCTGCCTATAGAAACATTCCAAATGTTGAGCACATGGACACTACAAACAAGAATGATACACACAATGACAATATGGACAACTTTTCCATACATTTAGCAGAAGTGGAAGACACCATTATGAATCCCCATTTCAATCGATTGGTTGAGGAAATAATGAGGAGAGATAGACAATACTTTCTGCAAGTGATGGCACAAAGTGCAACCACGATCCCTCATGATTTTGATATGTCTCAAATAATGGAAAATCGACCTTTGCAACAACCTCACCTCAACATGGATCAAAGGAGGCCTAATAGTGGAGGCAATAGAGGACCACATATGGTGCCTGAATCACCATCATCTTTGTTTCAAAAACCAGAGGTCCCATACACACATGGTCAAGCATATGATACTCACCTTCGCAAACCATTATGGAGGTCTTATGTAGAAAAATATACTCAATCACATACCAATGCTAAGGATCAACCACCAAAGCAATTGGATATCCAAAGGTGTGCTAAAAATTTGGACACAAGGAAACCCCATATCAAATTTCGGGGCAACACATTAGAACAAACTCATGACATGCTTGTAGAGTATGGTATATATGGACAAAATAGATATTCCATTCCTCATCATGAATCTATACCAAGTGGTCCATATACGCAGCATCATTATAGACCTCCTCCATATGAACATGTGTATGATCAATATCATCCATATATGCAACATGCTCCTCCTCCACCTGGTGATTTAGGCATGGGGTACGGTCCAAGAAGTCGATCTCCACCTAAGAACAATTTGGAACAAAAAATCAAGGACTTACAAAAGAAAATGGAGGACATAAATACACCGAAGCCAACTTACACAATGAGAGACATATGTCCCTATCCATTTGAAAAAAGCATTCCAATGCCTCCATTTCCTACACACTTTGTGATGCCTAAGTTTGATAAGTACAGAGGAAAAGGGGATCCTAAGGCACACATAAGATAGTTTTTCATAGCTTGCATTGAGGTAGCAGCAGAAGAGACATATTTGATGAGATTATTCCCACAGAGCTTAGGTGATCAAGCTATGAAATGGTTCTCCCAACTCCCACCTGGAATTAAGTCATGTGGTGCCTTAGCTGAGGCATTTATACAACATTTCTCATACAACATAGAGACAGACATATCAGTCACCACTTTGTGCAACACCAAGCAAAGGGAGGGAGAGTCTTTTTCATCATTTTTACAAAGATGGAGGAATCTAGCTACCAGATACTCTTGTGAAATTCCACAGAAACAAATGGTAGAAATGTTCACCCAGAATGTTAACAAAGACATTGGTTATGACCTAAGAAAAGCTTGTTTGTCCACCTTCAAGGATGTCATTGAAAAAGGCTTAGCAATAGAGAAGGTCCTAATTGAACAAGGAGTCATTAAGATATTCAAGGAAAACAAAGATGACTTTAAAGGAAAAGATAAGCCAAGATTTTGGAATAAAAACAAAAACACAGTTAATGATGGTGATGTTGATGCCAATACAGTACGACCCAAAATCATTTTTTCTGGATCAAGCTCTAACAATGAAGTGAATACTCAAACAACTTCCAAGTCATGAAGGAAGTACACTCCATTGGGAGAACCACTAGAATCAGTTTTCAAGAAGCTAGTGGCAAACAAGATAATCACAATTCTAGATTTTCCTCCATATGAGCCAAAGGTCAAACCAAATTGGTGGAATGATGATGAGTATTGCAAATTTCACAAGAGCAAGGGTCATAAGACAAGAAATTATCACCGACTGAAAAACATCATACAAGATCTCATTGATAGAGGTGACATTGAGATTGAAGGACACTCATCCAACCAAGAACATGAGATGTTTAAGGAACCATTCCCAAAAAATGACAAGGGAAAGTCTAAAGCCACAGATGACCAAACCAACTATACAAGAGAATCTTATAACTATGATTCAACTATCAATCACATTTCAATGGACAATTATGTCTCTACCATTATCATCAAGGACAAAACACTTGAAAATTCTACCCAAAGACCCAAGATTGTCCTAAAAGGCATTGGATCTTCTTCCAAACCTACCTCTGAATGTAATGTCACAACTCGTCGAGGTAAATTCACTTTGCAAGGTGCTCTAGCTAAAAATGCCGCTTCCTCATCGAACAAGCCTGAGTATGACCTTGTAGAACAGTTAGGGAAGACACCCGAGCTCATCTCCATCCTTGAGCTCTTACGCATATCCCCCGCACATAAAGCCATTCTTGACAAAATCTTGAGTGACACTTCTGTCCCTACTGATCTGAACATGGACCAATTTCAAGCCATGGTGGGATACCTTTCCATTCTGCACTCTCTTACATTCACAGAAGTCGATGACACCTTTGTAAGTCAGCCACATAATGCACTGTTACACATTGAAGCCTTCATACACAAACATCAAATAAAATGAGTCCTGATAGATGGAGGAGCAGGTCTAAACATTTGTACATTGAGCACTATTAACCAATTGGGATATTCTGATAAAGCTGTGAATTCTACAAAAAAAATTACCATCAAGGCATACGATGATGAAGAGCGTTCATCCAAAGGCACAGTCACCTTGCCTCTCAGAGTTGGGCCAATTACAAAGGATGTGGTTTGTCAAGTCCTAGACCTAGATCTCACATACAATATATTACTAGGATGTCCTTGGATTCATGAAATGAGGGTAGTCCCATCTACATACCACCAATGCATTAAGTTTCCTCACAATGGAGTTGAAATAACAGTTAATGGAGATCCTAATCCATTCATATGCTGTAATAACTTGAGACCAAAAACTAAGATGATCATTCCCAGTAATCACAAAGCTGTTCCTTCTTCTGCATACATTGATCCTGAGTCATTAAAACCTTCGACATCAAAACAAGGTGAGCTTAAAGGCAAAATTTAGGACAAGGGCATGGGTGAATACACTTTGAATCAAACCATGTACTTACAACAAGTCATGAGTTCACCAAAAGAATATGGAAGACCACATCCTAATAAGCAGGTATCTATCATTATACTCAAATGGGACCCTACTATCTTTCAAAGATGGGGTGAACTGGAAGAAGAAGACTTATACAAAATGCTTTACAAAGACCTTGAAAATGATACACAACATCACATCAACATACCATGTGAAAAGTATGGCATAGGGTTCAAGATTCTACAAAAAATTGGGTATGATGGCAAAAGCCCTCTTGGCTTAAGAAAGGAAGGCATAATTGAACCTTTACAACCTGAATTGACATTCAAAAAGGAATGATCGAAGGGACTTGGTGTAGCATCCTAAAATTGCGACACTTGCAATTTCGACTGCATTTGGGTCTTCACGATGGCGATGCAACATGGAACCTGAATGGAGACCCTGAAACTTGTTCATGACACCAAAAACTACATTTTTCAAGCACCCTGGCCTGATCCTCCTTGCACCCCGCTGTCCCTGGAGGTGGGACCATGGCGCCCAACGCCCTGGTCCTTCAAGACTAGGGCGCCTAGCGCCCTGGTCCCCAAGGACCATGGCGCCCAGCGCCCTGGTCCCTGGCGCCCAGCGCCCTGGTCCCTGGCCCTATTTTGGGCCCGGTCTCCTATGGGGCTTCGGGTCTTTATGTTTGCAATTTGGAAAATAGTACTTGCTGGTCAGCCCAAGGTCGGAAAAATCAGTCTTTTAACCCTAATTGACAAGTATATAAACTACATTTCCTCTCCCATTTTGGGGGAGGAGGACATATGTGTACAAGATGTGGAAACGATATTCAAGCATTCAAGCATTCCTTCAAGCAATTGAGCATTCTAAGTCTCCATTCAAGGCCAAGTGTTGCATTCAAGACAAGGATTCAACCATTGAAGAGGAGATCACATACTACAACATACAACATACAACATACAACAACATCTATACCTTCGCATATAAGGATACAAACATCCTTACAACAAGGTATTAGTACTTGTTTTACATTACATTTACAACATTTCTCATTTCTTGGTTAATTCCAAAACCGGGGTTTGACCTAAGGGCAAACCCCTAATCCCTAACCCCCCAATCGTCTTCACTTTTCTATGTGTAGGTTGCAGGTACGCGGCTGTAATTGAAGATCTGGAATCTTTGTGCAGAGACGAACATATCCACCTTCATTTCGCGGATTTTTCGGAGGACCGTGTGCACGCCGGGCGCCATCGTCCCGTCAACTTTCGCTCAAATTTGCAGAACAGCACCGTCTCAACATTTTACTGCTAATTCCAGGTCCGCAGCTTCATCCTATATTCCTATCTCTGTTTATAAGTGAATCTTTCTCACTTTTCATGCATTCCTAGTTCAATCATTCTATCTACATTTCTTTACAAAAGAGGGTATCCTTGATGTCTTAACCCTTGAAACTCATTTAGAATCCAATCTCGCATTGCGTGGGATTGGATCTTGTGGGTTTCAACCCATCTTTTGAATGTAAAGTCCCCCCTAAGTGAAAACCATCAACCCTAGTGACTCCCCCTTCTCTCTCCTTGGAGTTGGGGAGGGGAGAACGACTAGGGTTCGATTTTTCCGCTTTACATTTTGGTGAACCCGATGTGAACATCCTCCTTCTGATTATTTATGGTTAGATCTGAAAATTTTGCTTTCCTAATTACATTTCCATGTTTGATCCTTTGCAAATTTTAGAGGTTGATTGCATAAAAAACCCTAAAATTTCCTTTTTAGTAATTAAGATTGTGAAATGTTTAATTGTTAATGCTTGTTTCAGGTCTACCCTTCTATTGCAAATTGTTAATTCATATTTGTGCTTTAATTCTGAAAATTAAGTGGTTAAGTGTTAAAACTCTAATTTTTAAAACCTTCTTGATTCAACCTTTGACTGATAATTTCACTGATCAAAACACTTCCAAATCGGCTGTAACTTTGGATTCCGCAATAAAATCACAATATCTTTCATCCCTGAAAATTTGGAAAAAAGTTGCGAGGACCGTGTGCACCCCGAGCGCCATCGTCCCCGACATTTTTTCCGAAATTTCGGGAGCTAGATCTTACTGTATTTTTCTGCTAAAATCCAGAAATTTGGCTGATTTTATCAATTTTAACACCTTCAAAATTAAAGTCAAAGTTGGTCTAGCGATTGCTTGGATTGAGGCTTCTAATCATTCAAAAATCATTGAAATTGAAATTCATATCAAAATTGTGTTTCTTACAGTCCTAAATCTAAAAAGTGTGTTGGCATTCATTCGAAATTTCAGTGCTTTATTCAAATTTTTGCAGTTTGTGACTTTTGAAATTAAGTGTTTAATTGCAACAACTTTGATTTCCACTTTCAAATTTGAATTTTGCATGAAATCGAGTCAACTTTTAAATTTCAAAACTTGCATTCCCTCTAAATTCATAAAATTCAAAATTTCAGTTTCCCTCTCTTTTTCAAAATTCAAATTTTGCATTTTTCAACAATCTTGGTAGGGTTCAATTTTGAGATTGCAACTTTAATTTGGCCTATCTACAGATCGTAAAATCACTCAATTTTTTCAGATTAGCTTTAAAATCATCATTACTTTCATCCCCGAAAATTTCGAAAAAAGTTGCGAGGACCGTGTGCACTCCGAGCGCCACGGTCCCAGACATTTTTTTCGAAATTTCAGGAGATTGTCCTGATTGCATTTAACAGCTTAAATCTAGGAGATTGGCTGATTTTATTGAAATTTGCTACCTCTAAAATTCAAAATCTTCTCTCTCTCTTTAGTGCATGAGTTTTCCAACAATAAGCCCTACTTACACTATTCCCGTTAGACGAAGCCTTAGAATTAAGTCTTTCCAAGGTGTAATTACCGAGGAGATGGAACCTAATTTGAATGGCCTTTTTAACGAGGACATGGGTAATTCCTCTAATCCTCTTAATGATGAAGAAGCTCTCCATGAGGTTTCTGTAGAACAACTTTCAAAATTGGATAACCAATTTGATGATTTTCGACAATGGATGTCTCAAGAATACCTTGATAGCGAAGCTCTTTCATTAATTGAGGGTCTAAAACGTATGGTTCAAAGTGATAAGAATGGAATTGATATTTTGCATGGTATTGCACACATTGTGGATTCGAATGTGATGCCTATGAAGAGTTGTGACGAAACCTTAGGTTACACACAACCTCCTACTCAAGTTAATCATTCTATTCCTTTGACGACTCCTATTGCTAGTATACCTACTTTTACATCAAACATAATGACTACTTCAACACAAGACATTCCTCCTATGATCACCAGTCATGGGGGCAATCCCTCTTCTTCAATCAACCCTCTTCCTTCATTCAATCCAATTTCTTCATTCATTCCTTCAGTGAGTGTTCCCATTATATCTCCACAAATGAACATGACGCAAAGGGGCAATTCATTTAATCATTTCATTCCTCCTTGTAGTGTTCCTCCCTTCCAATCATCTCCTATGAGTAACTATCATAGTGTCCCACCACCTTACTCTCTACCTTCTTTCAATAACATAACACCTCCATCACAATCTAACACATCTAATATGAACTCTTCGACTGAAGTGACCATTAACAATCTTGCACAAACTGTCTCTTCTTTACAACAACAAATTGCCTCTATGAATCAATCTAAGTTTAGTGTGCCCACATTTGATGTTGCGAGTCCACTTTCTCTTGACATTGTTCAAGCTATCCCCCCTAAACATGTTGAAATTCCGCATTTGGAGCTTTATAATGGTAAGGGTGATCCTCTAACACATGTTAAGACCTTTCAAACAATATGTACCGATTTTGCTTATGACCAAAGGTTGCTTGCAAAACTGTTTACTAGAACATTAAGAGATAAAGACCTACAATGGTATTGCTCATTGCCTTCTTATTCTATTTCTTCTTTTGAACAACTTGCAAATGCTTTTATTCAACAATTTCAAAACAATATAAGTCCTAAAGTTACTTTGATTGATTTAATGCATTGCAAACAAGGTGTTAAAGAAAAAGTGACTGATTTCATTGGTAGATATAAGCATTTGTATGCTCAAATTTCCTTTCCAGTGCCTGACAATGATATTCAAAGAATCTTTATTTCTAATTTACAAAAAGATATTAGAGAAAAACTCCTATTTTCTAAGTTTACTTCTTTCCAACAGTTGTGTGCAACTCTTCACAATTATCAACTGACTGTGAGTCAAATGGAACAGGAAAATCCTATGACTCTGAGTGATAAGGGTGATAGTAGTCAACAACCATTTGGGAAGTTTAAACCGAACAGAGAGTCCATTAAATTCAATGAAAACATCATCAACAACCATGTGAATGCAGCATCAGGTGTGCCTCCTATTTCTAAATTTTTCAAGAAAGAAAGAAAGTTTACTCCTTTGAATGAATCATTGCATAGTATTATGAATAAGTTATTGGAACAAAATGTGCTTACTCTTCCTCCTATAAGGAAAATTGATCCTGCAAAGATTAATTCACCTTATTTTGATAACAAATCTTTTTGTCAATTTCATCGTCATCCTGGGCATGATACTGAAAAATGTTTTGCTTTAAAGGGTAAAATTCAAGATTTGATTGATAATAATACTATCTCTGTTTCTGGTGTGAATGATAAAGGCAACACATCTGTAGCTCCTCCTAACCAAAATCTTCAGATTTTTACTGATCCATTGCCTTCTCATACCTCTAATGCGATTGATACTACTGATTCCTCTATCTCACCTGATGATCTTGTGTCTATGACTTCGAATGTGATTAACTTTGTGGAGCAGCAGAAAATCCCTAAAGAACCTTCCATCACATTTGATTCCAGTGAAACTATCAGGGCACCTGATGGTCCTTTATATATAGTTGCAAAAGTCAAGAATACACCTTGCCATGGAGTGCTTATTGATCCTTCTTGTATGGTTAATATCATTACGGAAGAATTTATTTTTACTTTGTAATTGAATCAAGTGATCTATGATGAAACAAATGTGGTTGTGAAACTATTTGATGCATTTTCTTCTCCTGCAATTGGTTCTATTACATTACCTATTGAGGTCCATAACAAATCTCTTGATGTAAGCTTTTCTATTATTCCATCGTCCGAACAATTTCGTGTGAAGCTAGGCTATCCTTGGCTATCTTCCATGAAAGCTATTGCTTCTCCTATTCACAAGTGTTTGAAATTTCCCCATAATGGTGAAGTTGTTATTGTCAATCATAGTCTCTTTAAACCAGCTGAAAGAACTTCTAGCGTTCCTATTGATTACTTTTGGCCTAAACAATTCCAATCTCTTCCTCCGCGAAGTGATCATCTTTTCAAATCTTATCAAAAGTGGAAAACAGATATGATCCTATCTCTAAGTGAACCTAGAACACCCAAACTTGACATTCCTATCGTTCTTGAGAAGGAAGTTCTTCCTTTGAAAGATAAAACTAATGTCTTTCCTCAAGAAGATTCCCAACCCATTCCTATGGATGTGACTATGCCTATATCTAATAAACTTCCTAAAAGTAGACCTATACCTCCTCGTCATGATGGACTTGGTCTCCTTCCTAAACCGAATATTCCTCCTTTATATGGAGCAGTTCCTCCTCCTTCCTCTTATAGAGAGAAGAGACCTTTCTCTTCTCCTATTGTTCAACCTAAGAGACCACAACCTAAACACCCAAGTAATAAGGATGAGAACATTCCTCCTCTTCAATCTTCGCAACTTCCTACTAAGACTAGACGAAATCGTTCTGCACGTGAATGCCAACGAAAGCGTCGTCTTAGAGCTCAGGCAGCTGCTTCTCAAACTTCGCAATCCCCAAAAACACCTTCAGCCAGTATTTTTCCATTTTCTCCTCAGCCGAGATTCGAGCCGAAATCTCCTAAACATAAGATGCATGATGGTCTTGATCCTGTGCGAGTTAAAGATCCTATTTTTATAAATCTTGATGATGATATAGATGAAAATGTTATTCATGATGAAAATGTTACTCCTGGTCATTCTGATAGTGAATATGAATATGTTGATGTTGATAACCATTTATCTAACGCATTTTCTAAAACACTTATCCTAGCTCCTAGACAAGAACACCGCGGCTTGGGATATGAACATAGCCCTTGTTTTGATCTTGTGATAGCTCCATCTGCTGTGTTGGATGTTCCTCCTCTAGCGTGTTTCCTACCTTCCCGAAATATTGATCAGCAAGATCAGGGGGTAGATGATGTGCTAGACTAGTTTCATTAGCATAGCAGATTCTCTCCCCCTCTCTTTTGTTACTTCTTCTATGTGTTATTCTCATTCTTCTATTTGTTGTCCTTAGTGTTGTCTACTTGAGGACAATGCAAAGCATTGAGATCTCTCGATCTCTCTCATGTTGACTCAAAAGACACATGTGTTCCCTTCTTCTAGGTGACCTTCCTTGATTGGGGAATGAAGAACAATTATGCATACATACATATGATATACATGAATTATCATACAGCATACTGACCCCGAGGAAAGCGAAGTCACCTTGTGCTTTGTGTTTTGTGACTATTATCCTTGGGTTTATCTCACACTTGGGGGCTAAATCCTTGTGATAATGTGCTCCTTTCCCTTCTCATTCTTATATGTATCACTACCTTAAAGAAATCAACCACGGTGAGGTGTGTGCGATCGCTTTAACGTAGGGGGGCATACATCCCGTTCATATCTTTTCAAGATACTTGAAAATTTCTTGACAAATTTAGCTTTGCCTTGAAAATTTTTGATATCTTTCTTGCATGACTCATAGTGAGGGAACCTTACTACTGATAGTCATGGTTCTCCCTCATGATCTTCCCTTTTACTTTGTCAATCGAAGTCGTAAGATCCTTAGTCCACTGGGGGCTTGGTGTATCTTGCCTCCTTGACGTGGTGAAAGTTTTTCAATGTTGTTTCCTTGTACTTTACCGGAAGTATTGGCATACGCTTATACTCCCGCTAAAGTGGGGGCTAAATGTAGCGTCCTAAAATTGTGACACTTGCAATTTCGATTGCATTTGGGTCTTCACAATGGCGATGCAACACGGAACCTGAATGGAGACCCCGAAACTTGTTCATGACACCAAAAACTGCATTTTTCAAGCACCCTGGCCTGATCCTCCTTGCACCCTGCTGTCCCTGGAGGTGGGACCATGGTGCCCAGCACCCTGGTCCTTCAGGACTAGGGTGCCCAGTGCCCTGGTCCCCCAGGACCATGGCGCCCAGCGCCCTGGTCCCTGACCCTATTTTGGGCCCGGTCTCCTATGGGGCTTCGGGTCTTTATGTTTGCAATTTGGAAAATAGTACTTGCTGGTCGGCCCAAGGTCGGAAAAATCAATCTTTTAACCCTAATTGACAAGTATATAAACTACATTTCCTCTCCCATTTTGGGGGAGGAGGACATATGTGTACAAGACGTGGAAACAATATTCAAGCATTCAAGCATTCCTTCAAGCAATTGAGCATTCTAAGTCTCCATTCAAGGCTAAGTGTTGCATTCAAGACAAGGATTCAACCATTGAAGAGGAGATCACATACTACAACATACAACATACAACATACAACAACATCTATACCTTCGCATATAAGGATACAAACATCCTTACAACAAGGTATTAGTACTTGTTTTACTTTACATTTACAGCATTTCTCATTTCTTGGTTAATTCCAAAACCGGGGTTTGACCTAAGGGCAAACCCCTAATCCCTAACCCCCCAATCGTCTTCGCTTTTCTGTGTGTAGGTTGCAGGTATGTGGCTGTAATTGAAGATCTGGAATCCTTGTGCAGAGACGAACAGATCCACCTTCATTTCGCGGATTTTTTGGAGGACCGTGTGCACGCCGGGCGCCATCGTCCCGTCAACTTTCGCTCAAATTTGCAGAACAGCACCATCTCGACATTTTACTGCTAATTCCAGGTCCGCAGCTTCATCCTATATTCCTATCTCTGTTTATAAGTGAATCTTTCTCACTTTTCATGCATTCCTAGTTCAATCATTCTATCTACATTTCTTTACAAAAGAGGGTATCCTTGATGTCTTAACCCTTGAAACTCATTTAGAATCCAATCTCGCATTGCGTGGGATTGGATCTTGTGGGTTTCAACCCCTCTTTTGAATGTAAAGTTCCCCCTAAGTGAAAACCATCAACCCTAGTGACTCCCCCTTCTCTCTCCTTGGAGTTGGGGAGGGGAGAACGACTAGGGTTCGATTTTTCCGCTTTACACTTGGTTTCATGACTTCCAAGGTCCACACTCAAAGGACAGAAGAAGTATTACAAATCATAGCTGCCAAAATTCAACAAGAGAATTGCTATTCCACAGACTCCAATGAATGGGAATGGGGTTCAGACAAATCTACCAGTGACTACGAGCTCATTGAGACATTTAGAGAGCCAGATGAACCCACAGAAGAAGAGGAATTTTATGAAAAATTCAAAGTTGGTCAAGAAACAACCCCAGAGGATCCCATACAGTCCTTGCCTCTAGGTCCTAGGTTAAAATCACATAGAATGAGAACACCTATCCTAGAATGCACTACTAGTGATGATAATTTAGATTCGTTCACGATTGAGACTGATGAGGAGAGTGCCAATGATGACCTTGATCGCTACCTCAACATACCTGAATATAACTGCATCTTCACTCTTAGCCCCGCTAACTTCGAAGACATCAAAAACCTTCCCCTTGTTCACCACCAACTCATTGAATGGGACCATGAAGGACCTGCATAGTTTGATACATTCCAAAATGATGAAGCCTTCATTGATTATCTAGGCATACGAGATGATCTTCCCCTTGGGGACCATAAGGCAGGATACACTATAGAACTCAACAACGTTGCATATTTTGGTGGGGGTGTCGGACCTTCCACTCGCAAAAATATAAAAATAAAAACAAACCAAGGGTCTTATGGCAAAAACCACATTGTGGTGCTGTCTGACCCCAAAAAAGTAAAAAGAAAGGATGTATTTGAGGGAAAAAACCTCTCTGAGGCACTTGAAGATGGAAGGCTCAACATTCTCCCAACATCATATGAGGAAAAGTCATCCATGTTGGTAGAGGAGACTATCAAAACAAACATTGGCACCGAAGAAGTTCCACACAACATATTCCTGGCTCAATCTTTGACAGAGTCAGAAAGGTCAAAATTCATAAGTTTCTTCACAGAACGACCAATCAACTTTGCATGGTCATACGCTGATATGCCTGGATTGGATCCGGATTTGGTAATGCATCATTTGACAGTTAAACCGGGGGCAAAACCAGTGAAACAGAAATTAAGGAAGATGCATCCACAAGTCGCATTATTAGTCAAAGCAGAGCTTGAGAAATTATTGGATGTCGGATTCATACACCCAATTGATTACCCTGAATGGATCTCTAACTTAGTGCCTGTCAGTAAACCAGATCGTAGTATCAGAATATGTACAGATTTTAGAGACATCAACAAAGCTTGTCCTAAGGACGATTTTCCATTACCAAATATTGACTTGATTGTCGATCTCACAGCAGGTCATGCGATGTTATCTTTGATGGATGGATTCTCTGGTTATGATCAAATAAAAATCGCATCCGAGGACCAACACCAAACAACATTCACTTGTTCTTGGGGAACTTTTTGCTGGAATTTTATGCCCTTTGGGCTAAAAAATGTAGGTGCTATGTATCAAAGGGCCATGACTACTATCTTTCATGATCTCATGCACGTAACTGTGGAAGATTATGTTGATGACCTCTTGGGTAAATCAATAGACAGAGATACACATCTAGACATACTTTCAGTCATCTTTGATTGGTTGGAAAATTATAAAGTAAGATTAAACCCCAAGAAATGTGTCTTTGGAGTAACCTCCGGGAAGCTCCTAGGATTCATTGTATCAAAAAGAGGAATCGAAGCCGATCCAGCAAAAGTCAAGGCCATCCTAGAGATGCAACCACCAAGAAATATCAGTCAACTTCGATCTTTGCAAGGGAGACTCCAGTCCATACGAAGATTCATAGCACAACTTGCAGATAAGTGTAATCCTTTTCAGCACTTGCTACATAAAAACATAAAATTCAAATGGGATGATAATTGTCAACAAGCTTTCCAGACACTCAAAGATTATCTTCTGAATCCACCAGTTTTGATGCCACCAGTTCCAGACCAACCTCTATTACTATACATATCATCTACTTCAACAGCACTGGGGGAACTCTTAGCACAACAAGTTGTTGAGGGCAAAGAAAAGGCAGTATACTATATCAGTCGTACATTGGTGGGATATGAGCTAAACTACACACCAATTGAGCGTGCATGTCTCGATGTGGTCTTTGCTTCACAGAAATTATGACATTACATGCTAACTCATAAGACTAAGTTGGTTGCAAGGATCGATCCATTGAAATACCTTCTCAATAAAACAACACTTACTAGGTGACTAGCCAAATGGGTGATGCTCCTGAGTGAATTCGACATTGAGTATGTGGATAGAAAAGAAATAAAAGGACAAGCTATCATAGATCAGTTAGTAGATGCTCCCATGTTAGATGATGTTCCTCTAATTTTAGAATTTCCAGATGAATCCATTTTAACAGTATCACATGCAAAGCCTTGGCAACTATACTTTGACGGCTCATACACACAGCATGGGGCAGGAGCTGACATCCTCTTCATAACTCCTCAAGGGGATTCTATACCAAAATCATATCGATTATCATTTCCCTGGACTAATAACATAGCAAAATATGAGGCATTAACAATTGGATTACGGATTGTAGTTCAGTGGAAGATCCAGGAACTTTGTGTTTTTGGGGACTCAGCTTGTAATTCGTCAAGCAACTAATGACTACCAAAAAAAGGATGAGAAATTAATGCCCTACAAAATAATGGTGGATGATTTGAAACAACAGTTCATGAAGATAGATTTTGAGCAGATACCCAGAGAGTAGAATCGAGTTGCGGATGCCATGGCTACAATTGCTTCACTAATTGATCTACCACCGAATGAGACCCACTATGAGTTCTTGGTGGATAACCTTTTGGTTCCCTCATATGAAATCACTCCTACTAAGATGATATGTGTTGTTGGTCCTGAGTCCCAGTTATACGGTTCCATTTTCGCATACCTTCGTGACAATATCCTACCTCCTGACCTATCCAATAACCAAAGTCGCACTTTCATTTGCCAATCTTCTTGATATATCATTTTAGCCAATATCCTATACTGTCGAGGTCTAGATGGCACTCTTCTTAGATGTTTAGAAAGCGATGAAGCTCAGATTGCATTAAGTGAAGTACATGAAGGGATATGTGGTCCACATTCTAGTGGTCTTACCTTAGCCAAGAAACTCATCAGGACTGGATATTACTGGCCCAATATGGAAAAAGATTCATATTAGTTTGTCAAGAAATGTAAGCAATGTCAACTTCATGGAGACCTCATCCATGCGCTAGCACAAGAACTTCAACCAATTGTGACTCCTTGGCCCTTTTGTTAGTGGGGACTCGATCTCATAGGCAAGATTCACCCTCCATCTTTCAACGGTCATAAGTTCATCATCATTGCCACAAATTATTTCATAAAATGGATCGAAGCCATGCCTCTCACACAAGTCACTAGAAAACAAATTGCTACATTCATTCTCAACTATATCATTTGTCGATACAGTATTCCTATTTCCATCATCACTGATAACGGGCGTCCCTTCAAAAATCAGGATGTTCATGAACTCTGTGACTGCTTCCATATTACCCATTGTTTTTCCACACCTTATTATCCCCAAGGTAATGGTCAAGCTGAGGTGTCTAATAAAACAATCCTTAAAATCTTGAAAAAGACAGTCGACGACGCTGGTTGTAATTGGCATATCCAACTTAATCCCGCACTTTGGGCTTACCGCACAAGCATCCACACACGTACAGGAGCTACACCCTATTCACTTGTCTATGACACTGAAGCTATCTTGCCTATTGAGGTCGAGTTACCCTCTTTATGAGTCTCTTTGCAAAATATTATCAGTGATGAAGATTATAGGGTCTCTCGCTTGCACGAACTTGAACTATTGGATGAACGAAGACAAACTGCTTTTAATCATCTCAAGGCTTATCAACAATGAATGAGTCATAACTACAATCATAAAGTCAAGCCTCACACATTTGAGTTAGGTGACTTGGTCCTCAGAGAAAATCCTAAAAATCAACAAGATAGAGAGAAGAAGGGCAAGTTCGAACCAAACTGGCTTGGTCCTTACATCATCACAACAACATATGGATCTGGTGCATATCAACTCTCAACCACAGAGGGTGAACCCTTGGAGGATCCTATCAACAACATGCACCTTCGCAGGTTTTACACATAGCTTTTCAGCATATCCTAATTCAAAAATACAAAAAAATCAAAAAATATATCAAAAATACAAAAAAATCAAAAAATTCAAAAATACAAAAATAATCATAAAATAAAAAAATAAAAAATAAAAATATAAAAAAAAAATCAAAAAAAAAATTGGAAAACAGAAAAACATTTCGTCCAATGGTGAAACCACTTCGGTGGCGCCCTGGGCAAGTACCATGGTGAAAACTGGGTCACCAGCGCCATGCATAGAGACATTGCTCCTCCCTCCTTCAGGATTCCATTTCATCCTTTCACTTTGCACACACTCACAACCTATTCATTCATAATAAACTTACCCATTTTCATCATGGCTTGTTGTTGATCTACCTAAGATTGGTTAGCCATTCATAATAAACCTTCCTTTTCACCCCTTTCCATCCATAATAAATCAGTTCCTATAAGTGGCTAAGGCAAATCCTATGTCTAGTGATTTGTGTGGAACTGAGAGCATCACATATTATGAGGAGTTCAGTTTCTTCCAGTTTTCTTCAATCCATCCGCACACAATCCGCAATAAAGCAACATTTGCATCGCCAATTCGCAATAAAGTTCCATCTTCTTTGCAATAAAGTATCAGTTTCATGGATTCAGTCAGTTTTAGATGAGACACAACAACAATAAGGGACCTTCAGCAAATCAAATCTTTTAACAGACTCAGACAACATATGGTTCAGTGCTATCTATCCTTTTGTGAAAGTAAACATTGTGACCACAATCAAATAAGACTTATACAAGTGACAAGAGACACTAAACTTGAGGACTACAGTGGATGTTGGTGTCGAGTCTTAGTTTTCTTTTGATTTTATCTTTTTGGTGACATGTCTTTTAGCTTTTCCAGGATGTCTCTGACTAGAGATCTATCTCCAGGATGTCTTTGACTAAGAAAGGCGAGGATGGGGTATCGTCACCTATTTTTATTTGCTGTCTGTGGATTGTCTCTTAGTAATGCTATGAGTTGTCCAAGGATATGAGGACACTAAGAGTCTAGTATGAACTGGGGCATTCCTTGTTTGTGACTGTCTTATCTCCATGCAAACAGGTACAATGACTTTCTGGGTCGAACATATGCCTCGATTGTCATAACCTATTTTGCCATAATAAAGCTCAATGATGATAACGCACAAGAAGCTCTTTTCACTTTCATATCTTCTATCTTCCATCCCCCTTTCTTGATTGACTTCCATCATCCTTCTTGAGTCCGTGTAGCCTACTATCACATGACTGAGTATAATGACACACCAAAAATATTTGGATTTCATGTAGTTTGCACCTGCATTACCACATATTAAGCATTTCATACATACATATAGATATCACAATTGCATCACATCCTGCACACAACACATATTAGCACATTTTACATTCGCATTATCATATTCATCTGCATTTCATACATTCACATTTGCATAATGCATACATAACATATTAAAAATATAAAAGAACAAAAATATTGCATTTCATCATGTACATATTTGCATCTATATCATAAGCATCATAGAAACATAAGCATCACATAGGTACACATGCATATAGCTACCGCAAAGATGAATCATCTCATATATATCTGAAAATCATAAGTGTCATGATACAATGATGTCAAAATCATATGGCTACAATCACCTGAAGGTGTCTACATCATAATACAAAATAGTACAAAATTGATACATAGGGAGCCCTCTATGGCTATGATGAACTCCCTCCCTCGGAGCCGCCTAGCCTGGATGGAGTATGAGCTCTAGAAGGACCCACCCCACAATCATCTCTCCTATCCCCTCTATCTCCTGAGCCTAGTTGTCTCATCCTCCTCCTCTCCTCCTCCTCCCCCATCCCGCAGCCAATCCTCATGTTTCCCTATGCAGACAGAGAAACCCATTGATCACTCCTACCAGCACTGATGGTATGCCAATCTTGTCCATGTCATTGTGTCCCAAGCCATGTGTCCTACCCTCATCTCCAGTCCTGGATCCCAGAACACTCGTCTCAGGGCCTCCCTGTCTCCATCTTGATCATAGGGTATCAGCTCCCCATCGATCGATATCCTCAGTATCCTGTATACATCCTCCAAGGTGACTGTCATCTCACCCATCGACAAATGAAAAGTGCATGTCTTAGAATGCCATCTCTCGGCTAAAGTAGTCAACAAACCCATGTTCGCCCGAAACTTAGGCACATACAGAATGTATCACAGACCCATAACCTCAATGGCAAACCTGTCCTCGAAGGTCATCTCTGGTCATAACCTCTACGTCGACAGGAATCTCTCTTGTGACTTAGCATAGGCAAGTACTCCTACAGTCAAGCAAATCAATCATGTCAATCCAAGTGACACTCACTGTTCATCACAAAGTGTTGCTTCTATTCTAGTGACACTCACTGTTCATCACAATGTGTTGCTATTTATCCTAGTGGTACTCCCTGTTCATCACAAAGTACTACATATTTTGCACTCCCTGTTCATCACAAAGTGCTTCTCCTATTGGTACTCCCTATTCATCACAAAGTACTATGTCTTGGTACTCACTGTTCATCACAAAGTGCCTCGATCTATCCTATCTTAGGGCCTCTGCTTGAGTGTATCCTCTTGAGTAGTTTCCTAATTGGCAACGTATGTTCTATCACAAAATTGTCAATCCTAGCCCTATCTGCTATCCTAGTCTTCCCTAGAGGATCTTCTTGAGTGTATCCTCTCAGTAGCTTATCCAATCGATAGCATATGTTCATCATAGAACTGCTGATTTGACCTTGAAGACATAAACGTGCCTTCATGACATAAACGCGCTTACAGACTGCACAAATACGCCTTCTCTGTATAGACGTGCCTATGCTCTGCACAGACGTGCCTATCCTGCACAGACATGCCCACATTTCACAAACGCGCCTGCACAACGCAAACACGCTTGTCTCTGGCATAAATGCTTTTCCCAGCATAGACGCGCCTGGCACAAACGCAGACTCACCTAACCAACGCAGATGCGCCTACACGTTTTTGACATTTTTTCACATTATCCTAAAGCGCATTTATTGCACTACCTAGAATGCATTAATGACAACATTTCATGCAACAAAGTACAAGGAGGTTTTGCGGTACTTACCGGCTCTCCTGCATCTGCTGGCCTCTGAAATTGACGAACGTGATTGAATCTGTGCACTAATGCCATCGCTGCTAACTGCTACTGCTCTATTCTCTCTCTGCACTCTGATCTCTTGGATGTGTGGATGACAATGAGGATGTATTCCCCTCGTGGTCTATTTTATAGACTACCCTAGCCCTGGTCTCTCGGTCAGTCTTCTTTATCCCATGACTCTATCCTATCCGGTCAGTCCATTATAGCCTTTCTTTCTTATCAAGAGATTGTCTGCGATCTTTCCAAACATTTTTATCCAATCTCTCGAGGGAGCATATCATTCCCATCTTGGGGCAACTTTGTATTAGTTCATCTTATCTTCTTTGAAACAACGTGACAAGCTACATTGTCTCAAAGAGGGGCAAAATGTAGACACCTAAAATTGTCATGTCTAATTAAATAAATATTTTATTTATTTAATTACTTTATCCTAATTCTTCTATTAATTAAATAAATCTTTATTTATTTAATTAATTCATTTATCCTCTTCTAGCCTTATTTCTCATTTAAATAAATACATTTATTTATTTAAATTCCCCTTTTCCTAAATTAAATAAATACTTTTATTTATTTAATTAATTCATTAACCTTTTCTACATATGACACATGTCATCCATCTCTTAATTCATACACTACCTACCCTCTTATTATTTTCTTATTTCCTTTACCTACCCTTTAATCATAGCCGACCATTTATCTTTTACACCTCTCAATCTTATCCCTCCATTTCTTATAGTGTCTTCTATATAAGAGGATACTTCCTTCATTATCAAACCCTCCCTATGCATTCAACCCCGCTTACGAATCAACTACACTACGCTTTAGCACTTTCATATGCGATCCTACTTGCAACCACATTTCCATTCTTTGTTGAGCTCTTGTGCACATATAAAATCTGAGAGCAAATATATCAAGCAAGATCAATGGAGATAGGAAGAATGAAGATCCAAACCCTATTGGACATGTGATGGTATAATCCTTGTGATTTCATTTGATTTGCATTGTCTTAGGTAATCTTCATATGTTATGGTGGATCTTTGTTGTTGTTAGGCTAGGGTTTTGTGGTTGAATCTATTTAGTCTTTCAATTATTGTTGTTATCCATTTTCACCATATACAGGTACTATTAAAGAAGCTAAGTTGTAGAATGATAAAACTAAATATGAATGCATGCGGATGGATGAAGAAGACAATATAAATAGCTACCTACAGAAGATAAATGATGTTGTAAATAAGATCAAAGGTCTTGGAAGTAACTTACTGAAAGATGAAGTTGTGAAAAATGTACTTAGAACTCTTACTAAACCATACAACTTTAAGTTTTCAGAAATATAAGAATCACATAATAAAAATAAGTACACTAGAGAATACTTGTATGACTCTTTACTTGCTTTTGAGATGAGATAATTTGGTACTAATAGTGCAAGAATAGAGAGAACATTCAAGATTACAAAATCAACAAAAGATGATGAATTTGATGAAGATAAATTTGATGAGATTGAGGCAAACTTTGTGAGAAGGATGAAGAAAGAAACTGAAAAATACAAAGGTAAATTGCCCTTTAAATGTTTCAGTTGTGGAAAGATAGGTCTTTATTCTTCTATATGTCTTGATAGAATTTCAAATCAAAAGAATAAGGAGTTAAAAAGAAAGTTCAATATGAAGGTTTATTATGTTAAAGAAGATACACATATTTCTAATGATGAATTTAATTATGAAGAAGACACTGAATGCTTATTTTTGGTTGTAAAGGAAGAATCTTGTTCTGCTAACCTTGGTAAAATTGTAAAAGGAAAAGCTCCAAAAGATGCTACTAAAACAGTAGGTGCTATTGTATCTATTTTTCATGCTAGAAGAGATAAAGATGAATGGATTATTGATAGTGGATGTTTAGATCATTGATTGGTAAAAGGAGTAAGTTTGTGAAGATTGAAAAAATTGATGGAGGATTTGTTAGATTTGAAGATGATCAAACAAGTATGATAGTTGGAATTGGTTGAATCAACTTTGATAGCATATATAATATTGACAATGTTTTCTATGTTAAAGGCTTGAATCATAGTCTTTTGTGTGTTGGTCAAATGTGTGGAAATGGATACAATCTTATTTTTTAGGATGATGGGTGTGAGATCAATAAAAGGTCCATAACTATGATTGCAGCAAGAAAGAGGACATATGGAAATGTATATCAATTGAAGATTGTTGGTGGATACTGTCTGAAGGCGCAAATTACTGAGAGTTGGTTATGACATCAGAGGATGTGTCACATTAATTTTGATAATCTTGTGAGGATTAGTTCAATTCATGCTATGAGAGATTTGCCAAAGATCACAAAACCCGCTAATGCTATTTGCAAAGAATGCCAAGTTAGAAAGCAAACAAGGAGAACTTTCAAATTTAAGGAACAATATTCTATTGGATTGTTGGAGTTAGTGCAAACTGATCTTTGTGGTACAACCAAAACTAGAATTCAACAAGATGATAGATATTTCATGCTCTTAATTGATGATTACTATAGAATGACTTGGGTTACTTTCTTAAGAGAAAAATCTGAAGCTCTAGAAAAGTTTAAAAGTTCAAGGTCAAGGTTGAAAATGAGATACATAGAAGAATCAAATACTTGAGGTCTGACAAAGGTGGAGAGTTTATCTCTAATGAATTCAATACCTTTTGTGAGAATCATGGGATAAGAAGACATTTGTCTACTCCTGAGATACCATAATAGAATGATGTAGTTGAAAGGATGAATAGAACAATTCAAGAGGTTGCTAGAACAATTATGGATGAATCAAGTCTACAAGAAATCTACTGAAAAGAAGCAATACACAGTTCAATATACACTCTCAACAGAGTACATATTAAAAGGAACATGGGAAGACATCTTATGAACTTTGTTATGGAAGGACTATGTTTGTGAAATATTTTAGATTATTTGGAAGTAAATGTTATATTGAGAGAGATGAAGAAAACTTAGGAAAGTTTGACAAAAGACTTGATGAAGGTATTTTTCTTGGCTACTCTAGTAAAAGAAAAGCTTACAGATGTTATAACAAAAGATTGAGAAGAATTGTTGAAAGAAAAAATGTGAAAGTTGATGAAGACATTGTTGTCACAAAAGTTTGCACCCTTGTTGAACACTAATGCTCAACAACCTTGTGAAACATGGAAACAACCTCCAAGTGTGGGACCTTGCGCATGTGAGGTTGAATCTCTAGAGAAGGTTGGCTTCCTTTCCAATCAGATTGTAGTGTTGGACCAACCCAACACTCATGAAACTTACTCCTAAACCTATTCTAACCACTTGTAGAGGAAAAGGGAGAAAGAGATGTAGAATGTAAAAGGAGGTGGTGCACCAATATCATAATTGGTCTTTCCCTGCCTATGAATACACAAGACATTAATAAGAACCCTCCAAAAATACACATATTTCTACCTTTATCAGTTCCTAAAGGCACACATGAAGATTAGGATTCATAAGATTTTGAAAGGAAAGATAGCTTCACAAAGAAACATCTATGAGGTATTAATACAATCATATGATCTTGAAATATAAAAAGAACACATTCAAACACAAGGCAATATAATTTGCACAAAGAATTTGAATCTAAAAAGGAGGTAAAACAAAATATTTTATTGATGCCAAGGCAAGGCTAAATTATAGTTATAGAAAAACATGATGAATTCAATATGAGAATCAAAGGGAGAAGACCCTGAGAATATGTTACAAATTTTCCTTTATAGCTCAGGCATAACTCTGATTGAGCATTGGATTCAGAAACCCTAATCACCAAGGGTTAGGTTACAGATAGAGAAAACCAGATTGGATCTAATTATTGCATGTTTGAAAGTATCTTGCAGAGTTGGGGAGGAGTTCTAGGATGTGACTACAACTAGGAAAGAACAAATATCTCCTAAAAAATCAAGGGAGCTTTGCATATCGATGGCATCAGATATCCTCCTGTTAGGACAAAAATTCTTCTGCATGCCATAAATATGTATGGGAAATCTTGGGAAACACCTACATATCCTAGAAGGAGTGATGTCACTCATTCTACATGGACTGGGGATGGTTGGAACATAGTATGATAAGATATGGCGTGTCGATGGGACTTGCATTCAATTCGACCTGATAGGTTGGCAACCACCATGAGTCCCAATGATAACTTTAAGAAACCCCCCTCAAATAAAGATATAAAATCTTTGCGAATATTTATTTATTTTAGATAAAAATAATAATTATTATTGGCGAATCTTTCATTTTTTATAAGAAAAATATAATTTTATTGGCGATTTTTTTTATGTACACCAATTCTTTTTGGTAGAAAATCTTGGCAAATCTTAGAAAATAATGAGTATATATTAATTACTATTGCAAATAATTTTATTTTAAAATTTTAAAGTCTTATAGAAAAGTAGAGGCCTAAGGTGGAAATCATTAATGAGTTTAAAGGGTATAGACTACTTTATTTAGTTATTGCCATTAAATTAAACTAATCTAATAAACCTCTTTGTATTTTGTTAGATAAAATATACTTAAAATTTGTAATACTCGTGGGGCCCAAAATTATTTTTTATACCATTGAGGTCAACAATTGAAAAGCAACTCAACCCCATGAGCATTAACTTGTGGGTACAATTTACCTCATGGAATGCAATCATGGTAATTAGATTATATTTTGAATCAATGATGGCAACTAAAGAATACTGATAAAACCCTAAAATAACTAATATTATGATGTATTTTTGGCAAATTAATTTTATTTTTTACAATAAATTATAAAATTTTGGTGAATTTGATCCAATCATGTATCGAATATTTTGGCGAATCTTTGAGTTCAAAAATTTAATAAAATAAATTCTCTGGCAATTTAAATAAGAGTAAAATAAAATTTTGTAAAAATGTGGCATTTTAGGTCACCTTAAAACTTGAACTATTAACCAAATTTTTAAAAATAGCCAATTGGTGAATATTAACCACTAAAAAAATCACTAACCATGACAACCATTGGAGACCTAACATTCATCTCAAGTTTGAATTTCGGCCATCGAATCTTCCCCTCACGCGAAATCAAACTACTATCCCATGTGTGTGAAGCTCTAATAGTCCCACCATTTAGGTCATGATAATCTTGTAAGGCACTGAGAGAGTGGGGATGAATAAGTGCAAGCAAAAACAATATGAGTCTGATCACGAACTTAAACAACTTAAAACTTATCAAGCATAAGAGGAATATCACCACATAAGCTAATTCCCAATAAAACAAATTCCGCATAACACAAGAGATTATACGTGGAAACCCAAAAGGGAAAAACCATGGTGGGAGTTAATACCCACAAGATTCACTATCTGCATAATAGAAATCTTAACTGGTTAAGGTCTTACAAATATGCCCTATTAGGAGCAGACCTGGTTAGGAGTCACCTAGTTAAGGGATTTAAATGATAAATCTTGTTAGGAGCGATGACCTATTAAGATCAACCTCACACGAAGATTTAACACTTTGATATAGAGCTACCCTATTAGTGGATTTACAAGTTAAGGCTTGTTAGGACCTACCCGGTTAGGGGATTTTAATAACTGCAAATTGTTAGGGAAATAATAGTTCAGTTGATCTTCATATAACACCTTTGTGTCTAATAAGATCTACTTCAAGTCCTCAAAATATTAATAACACATCAATACAGAGCTTCACAAAACTCCGCACAATCAACTTCACCTCATTCACCTTCGATCTCACACACATACACATTCATACACATACCGACTTGATACCTCATCACACTTTTTATAAACATCAATTTTAGTTGGCTACAACCTTGGAACAATTTATTAGGTTCAATGAATCTAGACATTCATGCATACCTTCCACTTGAGCATACCCTTTGCAAACTAACCTTGCTTTATGTTGGATTATTTTGCCTTCTTCATTCATCTTGTTCTAGTAGACCCACTTTGTACCTATGACATTCTTGTCTGTCGATCTAGGAACAAGTTGCCAAGTTTGATTTTTCTCAATTTGTTTCAGCTCTTCATCCATGGCATCTATCCACTATTCACTTTTTCTATCTTCATCAAAGGTTTTGGGCTCAAGTTCTATCATGAGACAAAAATTTACCTGCTCATCATTCTGGGCTAGTCTCCTTCTGGTCTGCACACCTTCATTTTCATCTCCTATGATTTGTTCTTTTGGATGGTTCTTCTGCACATACCGATTGTGCAATACCCTAAAAATGGTCATCTAAACCATGAGCCCCTAATCTCGACAACGTCACCAAGGTCCTAACCAAAGGCAATTAAATAAATCTTGAGCACACAATTAATTTCTAAAATCATCAATGGCACATGGCAAATTAATCAACCAATATTAATTAAATATTTATTTAATTAATTAAATCATTCCAAGTAAATCATTTTAAACAATTATCTTATTTATTTTAATTAAATATCTTTTTCATATTTAGTTAAATAAATCAATTTGCCATTAAAACATCAAAAAAGAGGAATTAATTTGAAAAATAAATAAAAATTGCCATAAATATTCAAAAAAGGAAACAAATCAAGAAAGAGGAATTGGAAATTATGAGCACAAATCTTCAAAAAAGGAAACAAATAAAAAAAAGGAATTAATTGACCAAAAAAGAATTAAAAATTTGAGAAAAGAAATCAATTGGAGACAATCTTGAAAAATAAATAAAAAATTGATAAATAATCTCAAAGAAAGCAATTAAAACAATTAAATATTAAAATTGAATGAAATAGAGAATAAATCAGTGTTTTCCTAATTTTATCTTAATTTTAGTTCATTTTCCTTTAAAACTGAGAAAAACATCCAATCACATCCATTCACCTAGATTGTGCTTCCTCTTGGAAAATCTTGACCGCTCATCATCATTTGATCTCAACCTTTGGTTTCTTTCTGATTTTTCTATAATTTCAGGCTCTCGTCTCTCATTCAAAAATATCAGAGAATATATTGTTATTATACTATTTTTTCTCTAGGTTCATCGAGAATTTGCATTGAGATATTGCATATTAAATATTCATATATTGCTTAAATCATGTTAGATTAATCTTGCATATCTAGCTTAAATCTTGCATCCATTTAGCTCATATTTATGTTCATATAGATTTGAAAAATCCTTCGTTTAGGTGTTGTCTAGTCACTGGATAGCTTAGCAATCTGAGAGCAATCTACACTCGCATCTACTAGAAGGAAATGGGTCACTTTGTAATGGTTTTATTATTCATTGATTATTGATTTACTAACCATGCATCTAATGACTTAATTGAAGTGTTGTGTATTCTAGCTTGTAGATACAGGTCCAATTTTCACACCCACATTTTTGGTGCCCATCATGGGGCACAAACCCATGACTACAAGATTTCTAATGTTTCTTGAACAAATTTAATGTTTCGTTTGTATAACTAATAAACATGTGTTAAATTTGCAAATAAAAATCTTTCTTTTTGTTTGTTCTTTTGTGACAGTACAAAATGGTCTCTTTTTTGAGGGTATAACTTTTTATTGAACCGTTGGATCTAAACTAATTTTTTATATGTTGTTGAAAGCCAAGTTTTCTATAGTTTCACCAAAGAGATTTTTCTAAGAATGTCTGGTTTAAATGTTAGGAATGACAGAGTGCAGTACTATCATTTTACTTATTCTTCTATGATAGTAAAAAATGGTCTCTATTCAGAGGGCATAAATTTGTATTGAACCGTTGGATCTAAAAAAAAGTTTAATATGTTTTGTAAAACCAAGATTTACACATTTACACCAAAGTGATTTCCATAATTATCTCTTGTTGAAAAGTTATAAACAATAGAGTGCAGTACTATAAAAACTGTAATAACTAGTATAGTCATAAAAATGGAAATTCTTGTTAGATTAGTTTAGTTTTCAGTTTTCATACTAGAATTTTTTTTTGATGATTTTTTGATGTTATTTTGACAACTAATTTTGGGCTTTTAATGTTTGCAGGTCTGCTTGACAAAGAATTTATCAATCAAACGTACGCCTGTCAAAGAATAAAAAACAACATGACTACTAATGCATTGGTTTTACAGGTTGCCTAAAGAGAATCGACCAAACATCATGTATTCTTTAAATTAATTTTTAGGCATTTAAATTACTATCTAGTTAAAGAAAAAATCTATCTTTTGTGTTTTCAGAAAAATATGAGAGGTAGGAGAGTATGCTCTTGTCTTTTACAGACAATCAAAAATCTAGACCCTTGAAGCTTTTTTCTAAGTTTTGAGATTTGTGTACCTTTAGCGGGTCTGTCACAGTGGAAAAAAGTAATCACCCTGTGAGAATGACCCAAGTGAGTACAAATGGACCTGAGCATTCCAACTCACTATAATAAATAGGCCTCTCGTGATTAAAGTCTCAGAGGATGGGATTATTTGAGTTTTCTCTTTGAGATCTCTCATATTGAGCATTTTGTAGGGCTTTGCGGTCTCAATCATGTTTACGTGACTACAACTTGTTTCAGTACCTTGTTGGGCTATAGGCCTCAATCATGCTTGCATGACTTCAAGGGGTAATTTCAAACTGAATTCCTGACTAAGAACTATAAGATAAAAGCTATCCGATTCACCTCTGAAAGGGGGATAATCTTTGTGCAAGAGAGATAGTAACTCTCCCAAGACACTTGCCATATCGTGCCCCCATTAGCATTTGGAGTTGACTAATACGGCGTTGAGAATCCATTGCATGAGACTCAATGGCCATATTTTGATTAGCTATTGGGTGTGTACCTAAGTCAACAAGCAAATATTTTCTTCTCTAAGCCAACTTCTGTAGGGTTAGCGTGATGTGATTGAATTATTATATATCTTGCGTGTTTTCATTCCTGAAACTGAAACTAAAATACTAAAACTGGAGAAAACAAATCAACAACTCAGTGATAAACTCTGTCCATGTCCAAACTGGTCTCCATCAATCATCAAAAAATTATTCCTTATCAAAAACTAGTCTTTGTCAGTCATTGAAACTCTGTCTGTTAGAATCTCATCTCTGTCCAATCCTCTATCATACAAATATACATCATAGTCAGTAGATTATCATCTGGAGTCTGCCCAACTGTCATACAAAAGCAGGCAGCAACTCGTACGAAATACTGTCATTTGAACCTGCAAACTCCGTCGTATGAATTCCTGTTGTCGTCAGTCAAAATAGTCAAACCTTCTCAGATCAATCTACAACGAGCATAAAACTGGTCATCATATCCCGAGCATAAACAATCTTGATAGTGTATCCCTGCCATTGTGTTGCACGGTTTTCTCGATCATCTCTCAGCTAGTTCAAACAATATCTTATAAAACCTAAGTTAACTTAGATAACGCCTTACATAGGATAGATTGTTCTTGAAACCAAACCAGATCTTAGTTACTTCTCTCAAATCACTACGTTAAACGAAAATCCAACAAAATAAATCAATGACTACATTTGAAAAATAAATGCATGATATCAAGAGTGAAAACTTCAAGGAATGCTAAAACGATTATATGATTTGACAATCAAAAGCCAACAAATAATTGACAATCAAAAGCCAAATCTCAAACAAGCTCACAAGACACCTTCACCAAGACATAAAGACATTTCCTCGAAATATCCTCTAGATAGACAGTTTACACCTTTGGGGTAATCTATTGAGTCGACTTTGAAAGAGCTTCTTGAGCATAATCTTATCATATTGCCTAAATAGACCACATGGGGATGTGAATTTGTGAGTAATTATTGTGCATATCATAGACAAAATGAACATAAAACTTTGAAATGCATGGAATTAAAACATAAGATTCAAGATCTCATTGATAATGGTGTCATTGAAATTGAAGATCGTAATGACTCACCTAATGAAAAAGAAGGAACTATTTCTAAGCATGATCAAAATCATGAACCTATGTCTAGCAAGGCTCCATATGTGGCCTCCATCTCTTCCATAATGCCTCCATCTCCTAAAAACTCTCAGAAACAATCCATACCATCTCCTTCAAACAATGAAACTTCTCATGTTTACCTTCAAGGGCTATCTCCTATGGAAATCCAAGTTAATGGCAATATTGATACAAGTTCCTCTAAAGATTTAAAAATCCTAGATCCTATGCCATCATGCACTCCAATTCCAATCATACCCACTCTAGAAGGCCCTTTCCAAAATGCTTCCCCATCATGCCAAAATATGGAGACCTTCCAAAAATCCCCTACGCCTATGCAAAATCCTATCCCTTCCTTAGAAGTGGTTCCATGCTAGGAGGATAATTTGAATAATGAATAAACAATTCCTATCATAAATCAAGATCAAGACACCAAAACTCCTCAATCCCATATAATGATTGAAAAAGATCCTATTTCACTAGAATCCCATGATGATCCCTTTATACCTTTCTATTTCTTCCAAGATGAACTCCTTCCATATCAAGAACAAAGCATCCTTCCAAATATCATTCATAATCCACTTCCTAAGCAAGATCATGATGCCTCTTCCATCTTTTCAAATGGTCCTATTCAAAATGAAGAGTCAAACACCCTTCGTACTCTATCCAATGGTCTTATTCCATGTCAAGATCAAAGTATCCCTTCATCTCCTTGTCATAATCCTCCATATTCACCTCAAGGATCCATCATGCCTACAAATACCTCTCATGATTCTATCATTTCATACATTCCACCTCCATCTCATAATGGACTCGTGCCTTCTTTCCAAAGAAAAGTGTATCCTACTAGTCAAAATATTTATAAAGGCAAAGGGGTAAATCTCCACAAGCAAGAACCCTTCCATATTAAAGAAAATGTTAAAGGTCATGGCCTTAGGGAAATTTCTCAAGATGTTGGTATCTCTCATAAATCCTATATTTCTCTAGTTAAATCCAAATATACACTTTCCCCATCATCACTTCCATCCATTCTAGGTCCCTATATCCCTCCATCCCTTATGCGGGATCAACAAAGGCACACATCTTCGAGTACCTTCCATCCATCTAAAATACCTCCATATCATTCCTATCCATTCATACATTCTTTTCCTTCTCCAAGCAATTTGGATGCCAAGCATAAAAGTCATAAGTCAAGTAATCCACATGTATTCAAGGATCAACATGTCCCATCTAATCGACATGTCAAAACAAAGAAAAATATAATCCAAAAAGAAAAAGAAAAATACAAAATGCCACAAAGGCCCATAAAGAAAGAAGAAAACTCAAAAGTTATATGGGTTCCTAAGGCACTTGTACAAGCAATGCGCTCTAAGGAACTACAAAAGCATAAAAAATCAAAAACCATGTGGATCCCTAAGCGGCTACTTGAAGCACAACAGTCTAAAGAAAAATCAAAATTGGCATCCAAAATTGTTGTTCCTTTATCCAAACCTTCCGAGTCTATTCCTCCATCACCTCCTTCATCCATTTTTGGTTCTTATGCCCCAAAATTTGTAACCTTTCCTCCATCCAAATCTCAAAATTTGAGATTCACTTCTCTTCCATATGTCCACCATCCCTCAAGATGTGTGCCAATGTTGATCTTTCCAACATTTCCATCTTGCCATACATAATTCTTCCAACATCCCATCCATTATTTAACATTTATTTTTCACCCTTCCATCCCTCTTATCCAATCCTTTGCATAAATCCTTTCCGTAGTTTCATTTCATTATCTTGCCAACATCTTTGAGCATACCTTCATATCCATGGTCTATTGCAACTCATGTTCCAAGGGTACCATCCAAAGAAGCGAGATGATGGGGTCCTTCTTCCATCCCCTATCATGCCTCCATTATCTTCCAAAAGAAAGAGAAAAATGGTGAAAAAATTTATAAAAAAAATCTGAAAAAAAGAAGTAAAGAGAAATAAATTCGTCCTTATGTGAAAACCACTTCTTGTGGCGCCTTGGGAAAGTACCATGATGAAAACCTGGCAAACAGGCATCATGCGTAATCCATTATCCTTTTGCACTTTATACTGGGGGAAAGTTCCATCCATGTATATCCGTCTATTATCCTTCTTCCTCCATTAGCCTTCATCCTCCATTATCCCTCATTTGCTCTATCTACATTCATATCCATTTTCCACCTTTGATCTTGACAAGGTTAAGGATCTTTACAGGTTTTGTATGTCCTATATATTGCACTTGATACACACCCTTTAGCTCCTATCCATTGCTCACTTACATCCTTCATTGCCACCTTTTCCACAAACCTCTTGACATGGCAACTTCTTTGGACCATATGGCTTCGTTACGCTATATCCTTGCTTCATTGCACTATATCCTTGCTTTACATCACTAAAATCCTTGCTTTACATTGCTATATCTGGACCCTATGCTTGGATTAATGTTGTGAGATAGTCCTTGAAAGTGTCCAACATCATTTGCTTATCCATTCATGTACTCAAAATCCCTTTTGCCTTGCTAGACACTAGGGGCAAACATTAAAAAATCATAAAAAACATAAAAAGTCCTAAATAAATCCTAAAAATCAGAAAAAAGTCTTGAAGAAATCCTAAAAATCAGAAAAAAGTCCTGAAGAAATCCCAAAAATAAAAAGTCCTGAAGAAATTCAAAAAAATAAAAAAAAAAGAAAAAGAAAAAAAAAAGGAAAAAGAGAGAAAATGCCTTGGTGAAAACCTGGTAAATAGTCACCTTGGTAAAAAAAAAAAATGAATCTCTACCAAGCATGTGAAAACCTAGAAAATAGGCGCCTCTTGTACTCAAGCGCTCCATCTATCAATGCAACGTTGGCATTCCCGCTTTCATTCATTTTTGCTTTCGCTTGTACACATTCCAGTCACTTTTGTGACATCCTAGTTCATTAGAACCCTCATGGCTTGAAACTGATCAATGTCCTAGTCTTAGGGTAATCGACTGATCAATTTACATGTCCTAAGCAGTATCAACCAAGTCATCTTTACGTCAGTGAAACCTGGTCATCCACTCTGAGTCAGTCACTTATCTCTTGACTACTGAAGAGTTTTATCACTGAGTACACAAGCAAAACAAAACTGAAAACTATCACTGAACTATTTGAGATATGCATGAAATTTTCTTTGCGTGTTGTCTTTTATATTGGTTTTCAATTATTATCCCTCTGAGTAACTCGAGGAAGTCTATCTTGACTAAGAGGAGCAAGGATTGGGGGTATAATATTTTCTTTGTTTTCTACTTGTAGCAATGGTCCTGATGATATGAAAACATCCAATCAGTTGGGTGTCTGTGGTAAGTGCCTTCACATTAAGGTGAAATCGCCACACATACCTTGACTCCACTTATTTATATGCTACAGGGAGGTTCCCATCATTTCTTTGTCTATTTTTAGGTAATTTCTTTATCATGCAATCTAGGTCCCTGCGAAATCTGTCCAAGGATATGAACAAAAAAAGGGTCATTGTGGACAAGATAATTAATATATCACATGAAAAGAAAGGAACTCTAATCTTCCTGCTATGCTTGTAAAACACTCAATGATGAAAATTAAGCTTTTCAAATCCAGTGACTAGATTTCGGTTGCATCTCATTTTGCATCTCACTTGCATTTCATTCCGCATCTCGTGAATTTAGAGTGATTTCGGTATAATAACAATGATCTCTTTATCTTTTGAATGAGAAGTTGGAAGCATCATTATTTCTCAGCTAAGTGGTCTCTTTTTCATCATTGTTTCTCCGATTGAGTACTTGTGTATTGAGATGTTAGCTGCATACATAAGCATTTTATATAGATTCATACATTTATTTGCATTCATATTATTGCATGAAGAAAAATAAACATTTGCATTACTCATTACTCATTTTCATCATTTATTTGCATATGAAAAAGAAACAAAACAATAAACATCCATATTCATCTACATTGCATACATCCATACTGAAAATATATGCATACATATAGAATAAAGCATATAGACGGGCATCTCATAATCAATCAACATAAGTATGATGAAATCAAATCAAGAGCTTGTAAATCAGCTGTCTTGAGTCCATTTTTGGGACTGAAATCGAAATCTGACGTCAAATCTCTCATCAAAATTTGACGACGTTGACCACTTAGCGCTTTCATCAATTTCTCATTCTCTTCTTCAATTTGCGTTCAATTTCTCGTTAATCAACGCTAAATCTAAATTTAATTCCACATTAACTTTGATTTTAATCTTCAACATTAATATTTGTGCTCAAATAACTTATAATCGCTCGAAATAAATGCTTAAAATCATTGCACAACCCTCACTATCTTTCGATTTCTCTCCCGAGGGGGCATACTCATGACCTCAAAGTTGAGAATTTCTTTCAAAAATATTCATTGCAAGTCAAGCAGCTAATAATTTCTAAACATCAAACAAGACCTCATCACTAGCAGCATCTCAACTTCATCACTTTATATCAAATTGAGATTTATCGACCATCTGAATCGAATCAATCACTAGGGGCATATCAATTTTATCGCTTCATATCAAGCTGACATTATCTTTGTCTGAATCAGTCTCTTAACGTTAATCAGTTTCATCACTTTTTATCAAGATGATTATTTGTTTAAACTCAATCAAGGGTTTAAAGAGTATCTTTGATCATACTCAATCTAAGTAGGTGTTCAGTTTCATCGCATTGAATCAAGCTGGATAGTTTATCTTCGCTCATCATGTCTTGATCAATCAAGTTCAAGATCAATTTTATCCTCAGTCACTGTGTCTAGTTCAATCAAGTTCTAGATCAGTAATATCCGCTTCTTGATCAATTAAGTTCAAGTTTGGTATCTTTGCTCTCTATCGGTCCTAGTTCAATCAAGTTTGGGATCGGTTTTGCTTTAATCAACTCTGTTCAGTTTCATCGCTTCAAAACAAGTTGAATACATCGCTCTTCATCTAGTTTGTGATCAATCAAGTTCAGAAATGGTATCTCCGAGGCATCAAATTTTCTTTGAACCAATGTACTGCTCGCACATTAATTCAAAGAGGGGCAAACGTAATACCCTAAAAATGGTCATCTAAACCATGAGCCCCTAATCTCAACAACGTCACCAAGGTCCTAACCAAAGGCAATTAAATAAATCTTGAGCTCACAATTAATTTCTAAAATCATCAATGTCACATGGCAAATTAATCAACCAATATTAATTAAATATTTATTTAATTAATTAAATCATTCCAAGTAAATCATTTTAAACAATTATATTATTTATTTTAATTAAATGTCTTTTGCACATTTAATTAAATAAATCAATTTGCCATTAAAACATCAAAAAAAGGAATTAATTTGAAAAATAAATAAAAATTGCCATAAATATTCAAAAAAGGAAACAAATCAAGAAAGAGGAATTGGAAATTATGAGCACAAATCTTCAAAAAAGGAAACAAATAAAAAAAGGAATTAATTGACCAAAAAAGAATTAAAAATTTGAGAAAAGAAATCAATTGGAGATAATCTTGAAAAACAAATTAAAAATTGATAAATAATCTCAAAGAAAGCAATTAAAATAATTAAATATTAAAATTGAATGAAATGGAGACAATTTTTTCCTGATTTTATCTTATTTTTAGTTCAATTTCCTTTAAAACTGAGAAAAGCATCCAATCACATCAATTCACCTGGATTGTGCTTCCTCTTGGAAAATCTTGACCGCTCATCATCATTTGATCTCAGCTTTTGGTTTCTTTCTGAATTTTCTATAAATTCAGGCTCTCATCTCTCATTCAAAAATCCTAGAGAATATATTGTTATTATACTATTTTTGTTCTAGGTTCATTGAGAATTTGCATTGAGATATTGCATATTAAATATTCATATATTGCTTAAATCATGTTAGATTAATCTTGCATATCTAGCTTAAATCTTGCATCCATTTAGCTCATATTCATGCTCATATAGATTTAAAAAATCCTTCATTTAGGTGTTGTCTAGTCACTAGATAGCTTAGCAATCTGAGAGAAATCTAAACTCGCATCTACTAGAAGGCAATGGGTAGCTTTGTAATGGTTTATTATTCATTGATTATTGATTTACTAACCATGCATCTAATGACTTAATTGAAGTGTTGTGTATTCCAGCTTGCAGATGCAGGTCCACTTTTCACACACATAGGTTGGAGTTCTTGCTTGGTGCTTCTTCTCCTGGTCCATTATCAGATTGATCTTCATGCTCATTATCTAAAACATCAATATAGGGTGCCGGTGTAGATTCTTTCTTATGTAGGTCTTCATCTATTCTCACATTTATACTATCAACCATTTTTCTCAATTTCTTGTTGTAGCATTTGTAGGCTTTTCTATTGGTTGAGTAACCTAAGAAGATTCCTTCATCACTCCTAGAATCAAAACTTCCTAATCCATCAGCATCTCTCTTGATGAAGCACTTACTTCCAAACACTCTAAAATGCTCGAGTGATGGTTTCCGATCATACCATAACTTATAAGGAGTCATTCTACTATTCACTCTTAGTTGTACCCGGTTTAATGTATAGATAGCAATATGAGTTGCTTCCTTCCAGTATGTATTTGGTATGCTAGCCTCATTCAACATTGTTTTAGCCATTTCCTTTACTATCATATTCTTCCTTTCTGCCACACCATTCTGCTGTGGTGTTCCTGCTGCTGAATATTGTTTCTGAATTCCATGTTTCTCATAGTAGTCAATAGACTCATTTGAAGAATATTCTCCACCCTGGTTTGATCTTAAACACTTTAACCAGTGTCCATTGTCATTTTCAACCATCCTTCTAAAAATCTTGAATCTTTCAAATGCTTGTGATTTTTCATGCAAGAATGTCCTCAAGTCATCCTTGAGTAGTCATCAATAAATAGCATGAAGTATCTCTCACCGGCCAAAGCCCTTGTCCTTGTTGGTCCACACAAATTTGTATGTACTAGCTCTAGAGATCTTGAGGTATTATACTCTTTTGTTTTTCAACTCACTTTTATTTGGTTTCCAATGATGCATTCGTCATAGAAAGTACTTGTTGGTTTAGTTATTTGTGGAATATTTCTCACATACTGGTTTTTACTTATCTTCACTAGATTATCAAAATTCACATGACCTAATCTCCGATGCCACAACCAGCTTTCATAAACCTGTCCCATCATGCATTGGGACTCATAGAATTCCTTCAGATCGTAGACATTACCATTTGTTCTCTTTCTCTCTACTACAACCTAACCAGTACTCAGCTTGCTTATCTGACAACTGGTAGAGTCAAATGTGAACATGTATCCTTTGTCACACATCTGACTTACACTTAGCAGATTATGTTTTAGTCCTTCCACATAGTACACATCATGAGCCTTGAGCTTTCCATAAATATTCAATGTACCACGACCCTTAATCTTGATAGAGGAGTTGTCACCAAACCGGACAAAACCACCATTCCAATCATCAAGCTTGATAAACTTTTTCTTGTCTTCGGTCATGTGATTTGAGCAGCCACTAACAACTACCCATAAATTCTTTCTTTCAGCATGTAGAGTAGTATGCACAATCAAGCTTGACTCTGTCTTGTTCTTCTCCTTCTCTATCCAAACTTGTTTCTCTTATTTCTTCTCATCTTCTGTCATCTTGTGTTCTGGTTTAGTCTTTATCTTCTAATCTGGTATTGTTTTCTTTTGCTTATCATTTCTCAGCTTACAATGCCTTGCTATGTGACCAAAATTTTGACACTTGTAACATTTTACATAAGCATTGAAAGATGTATCCAAAACATTCTTGTAGGACATCTGCACATTTCTCCTACACTCATAACTCTTATGACCAAACTCATTGCAATTATAACATGTGACATTTGTACTTTGTAGTGCAAGAAATGAGTTTCTACTCTCAAAATTGGGGTTGACATTCATTTTCCTATAATCTGTCATTCTATGACCGAACTTATTACACCGATGACAATAACCATGAAAATTTGGAACATACTGGTTAGATTTTCTTGGTCCTACAGATGACTGCCTTACCAAGGGTCTTCCTTTCATGCTTCTAACTCTGGTGAATCCCTCATGATCAACTCTTGCATTTCTCCTTGGATCTGCATGTCAGTGCATTGACTATGACCTCCGATTCATTGATTGTGTATACCATTTTGTGTGGTTGTTCTTAACAACATCTGCATATGTCTTCTTACCAGTATCCTTGCTTGCCATGAATGTCTTATTCTCTTCTCCTTCATTTGAAGAAGTAAATCATATCTCTTTGCTGGAAGTGTCTTTTCTTTTTGAACTTTGATCCTCTTCAAATCCTAATCCACCGGTATCCTTAGATTGCTTCTGTTTTCTCAACATCTTGTCTAAAGATTCGGTGTTGCCTTCATATTTTCTTCTCACTTTCATTTCTTCCTTGCTTTTCTCTAATTCCTGTTGGAGTTTGACAATTTCTTCTTCAAGGTTCTGATGCTCCTTCTCCTTTTTACTCAAGCCGGTATTAGTAACTTCACAAATCCTCTTGGCCTATTCCAATTGAAGTATTAGATCTGCAATTATTTTCTTGGATTCTTCAAGAGATTCTTCCAACATCTCTTGTTCCTCAGCTGCAACCATTTTCACCTTCTTCATATATCTTTTTGTTTTCTTTATATTTTCCAAGGCACTGATGAGCTTTGCTTCAAGATTTACTTCTCCTTCTTTCTCTTTCTCTTCTCCTTCTTTAGGTATCAAAACCTCTTGTGCAATGAAAAGGTTTTCTCTGACTTCATCTTCACTGCAACAATCATCTGAGGCACTTTCCTCATTTGTGGTATCATTTTAATGTGTGTAAAGACTACTTTGCTTTCGGTATCCTCTTCTACCATGCCGATAGACATTCTTCTTCCTCTCCTTACCATATGATCTGCTACCACTTGATTGATCATCTTCATTCTTATGACCATAGGGACATGTAGCAGCAAAATGTCCAATCTTTCCACAGTTGAAACATTTGAAAGGCAGCTTGCCTTTGTATTTTCCTAAACCCATCTTGAATCTTCTGACAAAGTTTTCCATGATGTCATCAGATTCTTCACTGACTCCATCATAAGAAGACTCTTCTTTTCCTTTTCTTGATATTTTGAATGCAACTTCTTTCTTCACAGCCTCAGTGTTTGCAGTCCCCATTTCATAAGCAGTAAGGGAACCATACAACTCATCCATTGTAAAGACTTTCAGATATTTTGCTTCTTCTATTGCTGAAACCTTTGTATCATACTTAGGTGTGAGGGATCTAAGTACTTTCTTCACTACAACCTCTGTTGGCATTATGTGAACCGGCATGAAGATATAATGACATTGTATGTTGCCATTGATGTTAATATGTGTTATGAAGTGAACCGGCATATGTGATATGTGAGAAGAGGGAACTGGCATATGTATGAACTAGTTTATATGCAAAGTGAAGCAATATATTTGTTCAAGGTGAACCGGCATGTAGTTATGGGAACTAGCACATGGAAGCATTGTATGACTACCAGCTGGTAGGTAGCTTCCACTTCAGTTTCTGGTCGAAGTACCTCAAGTCCGTGTGACTCAATCGGTGATCTTCATGTGATGAGTTAGCAGTATAATGGAAAATAGATCGTGTTGCCACATAAGCTCTGTGCGCGTGAAGGATCTAGCATGAAGAAGACTATTCCTATCTACCTCAGGAATGTACGAAGTCTGTCATATGGTGATAACACGTGATGGGTTATCAACTGCCATGAAATCGGTGGAAAATGGATGATGGAGAATGTCTTGAGACCAATTCAAGACTATTGCATTTAATGCAGTATGATTCAACGGTCAAGATTGAACCGCTTGAATTGCTTAACCTAACAGGTTTAGGGTTTAGGGTTTTTGCTATCGACATGTCTATTTCCTATAAGGTCGATGTTGTGTTTCTTTCTAGGGTTGTTGGCAAAAGTTGTGAATGTGTATCCAAGGGAAGTGATACGTGATTATTGCCAGACCAAAGGAGAGAAGAGATACCTGCAAAGTGAATGTGCAGAAGGAGAAGAGGAGCCTAAACTGATCTGCATTAGCATTGAGTGCTGTTAACAGATCATTGTAATTCCTGTTGATCTCTAACCACTTCACCAGTTGTAAAATCCCCTAACAGGGTAGCCTTAACTGGCTTGTTGCAAAATCCCCTAACAGGGTGGTCTTAACAGGCTTGATTCAAATCCCTTAACCGGGTAACTTGAGGTTAATGAGTTCTGAGAAGCTATAGAGCTCTATAGATCCTTTAGCTATTGAGTTCTTGAAATCCTCTAACAAGGTGACCCTACTGGGTTTAACCCTTAACCGGGTATTATTGCTATCCCTTAACTGGGTGATCCCTAACAGGATCGGTTCCTAGCAAAATCTATTGTAATGTCTTTAACTGGACAAGGCTCCTAACAGAGCGGACTTCAAAAGAGTTCAAAAGCAACTTGTGGGTATTCATCCCCACCGTGGTTTTTCCCAGTTGGGTTTCCACATGAAAAATATGTGTGTCATGTGTGATGCTTTTATCTTGTGATGCTTTGTTACTACCTGTTGAGCATATGATGGTTCTGTGTTTTATGCCTGTCTATAAAGCATACTGAACTAACTGTTGTGATGATCAGAGGATAGTTTACCTGTTCATGCATGAGGGTGAAATGGTAGTGTTGTTTTGAGTTAAATGAAAAGCTAAGTGTTCAACCGGTCAATGCTTGTTTTAGACACTCTTGGCTTTACCGGTTGCAGTCTGTGTTGAATAGGTATTCCCGTTTGCCAGTCATTTGGAGTATTTGCTGTCAAACCGGTTTTGGACTATATTTGTGTTTGTACTGATTCACCCCCCCTCTCAGTACCGGTTTGGTACTAGTGGTTCATCATTGAGTCATCAATTGGTATCAGAGCACCTCCAGGTCCTCTGTGTTGTAAGCTTAACCACTTGAGGAAAAGATCCTAGTCAAATGATGAAGAGGGAAGGTCCAAAGTTTAACAAGGAAAAGGTATATGGAAAGACAGGATGAAGATATTCATCAAAAGCATGGGTGTTCAACACTGAAGTTATGTTGAAAATGTATATGTTGTTCCTATTGGTACTCTCACCGATGACCAAAAGAGAGAGATAAGAGAAAATGGGCAAGTCATGGAAGCCCTCATCAGTAGTCTATCTGACATTGAGTTTATTGATGTTTAGGACAAGGAAAATCCCAAAGACGTATGGGATGCTCTTGAAAATATCTATGGTGGTGATGAGCATGTAAAATAGGCCAAGGAAGAAAGCCTAAGAGGGAAGTTTGAAGACATGTAGATGGTTGAAGGAGAGACCATTCAACAGTATGGAATAAGAATCAAAACGGTTGTTGGAGAAATCAAGAGTGCAGGTGGCAAAATAGAAGATTCCATAGTAGTAAGTAAAGTCCTGACATCCTTGTTGCCGATCTATGCAATAAGGGTCACTGCTATTCAGGAGCTGAGATCAATAGACAAGTCTAAGGTGTCCTTGGATTCCATCATAGCCAAGTTGACAGCCTATGAGCTGAATAGTTTTGATGGTAGTGTTCAAAAGGAAGAATCAACATTTAAAGCCTCTGCTATACCATCTAGAAAAGGAAAAGAGGCTAGCACTAGTGGGAAACCTAATCAGAGCAGAGAAATGAATGATGAAGAGTTTCTAATAGAATTTGAAGCTCTTCTTGCCAAGAAATTTTCTAAAGGAACTGGTAAATGCAAAGGTAAGCTACCTTTGAAATGTTTTTCCTGTAACCGGATAGGACATATTGCTATGAACTGTCCTAATAGGGACAACAAGGATAAACTAGAAAGGTTCAAGAAATTCAAAGGAGGAAATAGAAGAAACTATTTTGTGGCAGTTGATGAAGGTGTCAAAGATGAGGAATCAGAAGATGAAGAGAATGAAGACATTGTGTTTGTTGCTGTAAAAGAAGATGTGGCAGACAAGAAGGCTCCTGTCTCCCGGTTTGATAATTCAAATGAGTGGATCATTGACAGTGGTTGTTCTCATCATATGACTGGTGACTGAAGCAAGTTTCTATCCTTGGAGGTGTATGATGGTGGTGTGGTTCGCTTTGGCAATGATGCACCATGCATGGTCAAAGGCAGAGGGTCTATCTCTTTGAATGGAAAGAGTAGTGCTGACAATGTGTACTAGGTTGATGGTCTCAGACACAACCTTCTAAGTGTTGCCCAGCTAAATGATAGTGGCCTCACTCTGCAATTCAAGAATGGAGTTTGCAGGATCAAAGGAAAAGATGGTAAATTGGTGGCCACTGGCATGCAGACCAAAGGTAACTTATTTCAGTTAAATGCAAATGTAAGTACCTGTCTTATGGCTAAGCTTGATGATAGTTGGATATGGCATAGGAGACTCTGTCATATAAACTTTGATAACATTGTAAAGGCTAGTAAGATCAAGGTAGTTAGAGGGTTACTGGTGCTAAACAAACTGGGTAATACCTTGTCTAGAGAGTGTCAATTGGGGAAAATGTCTTCCTCAAATTTTAAAGGTAAATCTTTCATTGCTGACAACTTTCTTGATCTTGTACATACTGATTTGTGTGGTCCTATGAAAACTAGAAGTGTGCAGGGTGATAAGTACTTCATGATCCTCACTGATGACTACTCAAGAATGATGTGGGTCACATTCTTAAAAGACAAGTTTGAAGCTTTTGGGAAGTTCAAAGATTTCAGAGCATTAGTGGAGAAGGAAAGTGGTAAAAGGATCAAGTGTCTAAGAATTGATCAAGGAGGGGAATTCACTTCTAGTGAATTCAACAAGTATTGTGAAGAATTTGGCATCAAGAGACAACTGTCTGCCCCCCGGACTCCATAGCAGAATGGCCTAGCAGAGAGGAATAACCGGACTATGGTTGAAGCAGCTAGAACCATGTTGATTCAACGTAAGGTAGCTCACATCTTTTGGAGAGAAGCAGTGAGCACTGTAGTCTACACTATGAACCGGATACTCATCAAAAAAGGTAAGGACAAAACTCCTTATGAGTATTGGACCGGTAAGACACCTATGGTTAGCTACTTTAAGGTATTTGGTAGCAAATGTTACATCAAGAGGAGTGAACATCAGGGCAAATTTGAAGCTAAATGTGATGAGAGAATATTTCTAGGATATTCCACCAAGAGTAAAGCTTTCAAGTGCTATAACAATAGGACTTAGAGAATTATGGAAAGTATCAATGTAAGAGTTGATGAATCCTCTGAGAAAACTGAGGAAACCGGCAGTGAGCAAGCTGTAAATGAATCGGTTGCAACCTTCTGGGAACCAGTTGTTAGCCAACCAAGTACCTGTAACAGTGTCCCTGAACAGTGAATGCTGATACTGATGAAGATGAGGATGAAGAAGAAAAGAAAGAAGAACCAGTTAAGACCATTCCTTGGTATGTCAAGTTGAATCATGATCCTAAGCAGATCATAGGTGATAAGGATGCAAGAATCCTTACAAGAAGAAAGATCAGAGAAAACTCATGTATGATCTCTGAATTTGAGCCTAAATCATTCAAAGAGGCTCATAAAGATGAAGACTAGATCAAGGCAATGGAAGAGGAACTTGATCAGATAGAGAAAAATGGTACATGGTCCTTGGTACCCAGACCTGAGCATAAAAATGTCATTGGCACCAAATGGGTGTTCAGAAATAAGTTGAATGAGGATGGCATAGTGATTAGGAATAAAGCCAGATTGGTATGCAAAGGATATGCTCAAAAAGAAGGAGAAGACTATGGAGAAACCTTTTCCCCTATAGCCAGATTGGAAGGAGTTCGTATGCTTCTTGCATATGTAGCTTTTAAGAGGTTCAAAGTATATCAAATGGATGTAAAATCTGCATTCCTAAATGGTGTACTTGAAGAGGAGGTATATAGAGCAACCAGATGGGTTTTCCCTATCTGAAGATAGTAATATGGTGTGCAGGCTACATAAAGCATTATATGGTCTAAAGAAAGCACCTAGGGCATGGTATGAGCGCCTACATTCCCATCTCGTGAAGATTGGATTTGAGAGAACAAGTGAAGATAGCAATATCTACTTGAAGTCTAAAGGAGATCAGATCCTGATCTATGAGGTTTTTGTTGATGACATTATCTTTAGAGGAGATGACAAGATGAGTCATGAGTTTGCTGATGAGATGAAGAAAGAGTTTGAGATGTCACTCATAGGGGAGATTAAGTTCTTCATTGGACTGCAGATCTAACAGATGGAAAATGGAATCTTTATTACTTAGTCCAAATATGTTAAAGAGGTACTGAAGACCTTTGGCATGGAAGATAGCAAACTGGTTGGTACACCAATGGTGACTGGTTGCAAATTGACAAAAGAGGATGATTCCGCACTGGTTGATGAGAAGGAATACTGATCAATGATTGGTAAGTTGCATTATGTAGTGCATAGCAGACTGGATATTACACATGCAGTTGGCATTACTACAAGGTTCCAGAAGAGTCCAAGAGAATCCCACTTGATTGCAGTCAAGTGGATTCTAAGGTATCTGAAGGGAACAGTTGACTATGGATTGTGGTACCCATACAACAATGATTTCAATTTGAAAGTATTCATAGATTTTGATTGGGTAGGTAATGTGGATGACCAGAAAAGCACAACCGGTGGTGCATTCTTTCTCGGTGGTAGATTGGTCTCATGGATGAGTAAAAAGCAGAGTTGTATCTCTCAGTCTACAACAGAAGTAGAGTATGTTGCAGCTTTCATGAACTGCACTCAGACAATTTGGATGAAGCATGTACTGGAAGGCTTCAAGATTCCTGTATCTAAACCTGTAAGTATATTCTATGATAACACAAGTGCTATCAATATATCAAAGAATCCGGTTTTACATTCTAGAACCAAGCATTTTGAGCTTAATGTATCATTTCTTGAGGGAAAAGGTTTAGAATAAAGAGATTGTACTAGAGCATGTGTCCAGTAAGGAGTAGTTAGCAGACATATTCACCAAGCCTCTCCCAAAGACTACATTTGTGCATTTAAGAGGTGAATTGGGGGTACTGCCCCTTCAGGAGGTGAACTAAAAGTAATTGTTCCACATCAGTCAGGTATTGCAAGGTCAAATTTGTGTTGATTGATGTGTTGAAGGATGCTACTCCTCAGGGGGAGCAGCATGATGGAACAGAGATGCTTGTACCTCCACTTTGGCATTGTTGTCAAAGGGGGAGAAGGAGTGAAGCGAAAAGATATCTGTAGCAAATGGGAGAAGATGTGAAGCGGAGAAGATATCTTTGTATATTTCCATCAATGCCAAAGGGAGAGATTGTTGGCATTATGTGAACCGGCATGAAGACATAATGACATTTTATGTTGTCATTGATCTCAATATGTGTTATGAAGTGAACCGACATATGTGATATGTGAGAAGAGGGAACTGGCATATGTATGAACCGATTTATATGCCAAAGTGAAGCAGTATATTTGTTCAAGGTGAACCGACATGTCAAGGTGAACCGGCATGTAGTTATGGGAACCGGCACATGGAAACATTGTATGACTATCGGCTGGTAGGTAGCTTCCACTTCAGTTTCTGGTTGAAGTACCTCAAGTCTGTGTGACTTGATCGGTCATCTTTGTGTGATGAGTTAGCAGTATAATGGAAAATAGATCATGTTGCCACGTAAGCTCTATGCACGTGAAGGATCTAGCAAGAAGAAGACTATTCCTATCTACCTCGGGAATGTGTGAAGTCTGTGAAATGGTGATAACGTGTGATAGGTTATCAGCCACCATGAAATCGGTGTAAAATGGACGATGGAGAATGTATTGAGACCAATTCAAGACTGTTGCATTTAATGCAGTATGATTCAACGGTTAGGATTGAACTGCTTGAATTGCTTAACCTAACAGGTTTAGGGTTTAGGGTTTTTGCTATCAACCTGTCTATTTCCTATAAGGTCGATGTTGTGTTTCTTTCTAGGGTTGTTGGCAAAAGTTGTGAATGTGTATCCAAGGGAAGTGATACGTGATTCTTGCCAGACCAAAGGAGAGAAGAGATACCTACAAAGTGAATGTGCAGAAGGAGAAGAGGAGCCTAAACGGATCTGCATTAGCATTGAGTGTTGTTAATAGATCATTGTAATTCCTACTGATCTCTAACCACTTCAACAGTCGTAAAATCCCCTAACAGGGTAGCCTTAACTGGCTTATTGCAAAATCCCCTAACAGGGTGGTCTTAACAGGCTTGATTCAAATCCATTAACCGGGTAACTCAAGGTTAATGAGTTCTGAGAAGCTATAGAGCTCTGGAGATCCTTTAGCTATTTAGTTCTTGAAATCCTCTAACAAGGTGACCCTACTGGGTTTAATCCTTAACCAGGTATTATTGCTATCCCTTAACTGGGTGATCCCTAACAGGATCGGTTCCTAGCAGAACCTATTGTAATGTCTTTAACTGGACAAGGCTCCTAACAGAGCAGACTTCAAAAGAGTTCAAAAGCAACTTGTGGGTATTCATCCCCACCGTGGTTTTTCCCATTTGTGTTTCCACGTGAAAAATATGTGTGTCATGTGTGATGCTTTTATCTTGTGATGCTTTGTTACTACCTGTTGAGCATATGATGATTCTGTGTTTTATGCCTGTCTATAAAGCATACTAAACTAACTGTTGTGATGATCAGAGGATAGTTTACCTGTTCATGCATGAGGGTGAAATGGCAGTGTTGTTTTGAGTTAAATGAAAAGCTAAGTGTTCAACCGGTCAATGCTTGTTTTAGACACTCTTGGCTTTACTGGTTGCAGTCTGTGTTGAATAGGTATTCCCGTTTGCCAGTCATTTGGAGTATTTGCTGTCAAACCAGTTTTGGACTATATTTGTGTTTGTACTGATTCACCCCCCCCTCTTAGTACCGGTTTGGTACTAGTGGTTCATCATTGAGTCATCAACCTCATCTTTTATTTCTTCTCCAAGCCCTCTAATGGTGTTTGTTGTTTCATCAATTCTTTGGAGATAGTCAACAATCTTCTCTTCATCTCTCATCTTCAAACCCTCAAGATGTGCTCTCAATGTTTGTAACTTAGCCTCCTTAACTTTAACATCACCTTCAAATATCTTTTGCAACTTATCCCAAGTTTCTTTTACATATGAGCAGTGCATGACCTTAACAAACTCATTATCAAATAACACACTAAGAATGACATTCTTGGCTTTAGCATTGTTCTCATATTCCTTCTTAGCATCTAGATCAGTAGGAGAATTATTAGGGACCATATACCCATTCACAACCGACATCCATGCATCACAACCTAGATAGGACAAATAGGTTTCCATTCTTCTACTCCAAAAGGCATAGTTGACACCATCAAACATAGGGGATTTTGAGGAGGTGGATTCATTTTTTGCCATTGTGAATACTTGACGGGATCTACCCAAGATAGGGAATGCTTTGACAAAAAAGGGTACCTACATTTTGATACTAATTGTTGGACACAATGGATCACTTAGAGGGGGGTGAATCAATGATTTAAACACTTTTTCTCAAATAGGGATATACCGGTATAATATAAAACAAACAAAGTACTGACTGGTAGACCAAACAATGCAAACTAAGTGTGTGAAAGGATTTTATATAAAACCAATTTAACTCATACACAAGAATGCATCACATAACACTAGATATGTGAGGAAAAATCAATGTGGGAAAAAACTCAGTGAAAATAGTTGTTGGAGATCTTCTGCTCCAATCCAGCCTCACAATGTAAATAATCTGATTACAATTTTAGGGCACCAATCCAAGGAGCACCAACCCCTGATTTATGAGCACCGACTCAAAGGAGCACCAACCCCTAAACAATTTATAGGCTACAACCCCTTCACTAAGCACCTACTCACTGAAAACAATATGATGATTCAAATACAAAAATAACTTCCTTGTTGCAAATGAAGTTTTGCAACCCTTCAATACATTGCTCTACCAATTTCAATCTTATCAGTATGTGAAACCTTCACACTCACTACAACACTGCCTTTTGCTGGTTCTTCCTCTATAAAAACTTCCCTTCCTTTATTTGTTGGATTCACCTAACACCTACTCACACTCTGATAGGTTATGTCTCTATTGGTTGTTATTTGCCGGTTCACACCTTACCGGTTTCTCCTTAAATACATAGTCACTTGAGATTTTTCTTGTTTTTTACTTAAACAATCTTTTCTATCTCTCTTTCATTCACCAACATAATCACATATAATTCATCAACAACAACCTTATCGATTTTAGACTTGTATATTTAAAAACAAGTTTTCCCGCCAAAAACAAATTCAAACATCAAGCGGTTAGGGTTTCTTTCCTTCAACCAAATATTCATGAAATCTTGTTTGATCCGCCTTGGATCTTTCACCTACTTTTGGGGAGAAGAATTTGTACATGTTTTTATTCATCCAATGCATGTTTTCTAAATTTAGTAAACCTTGCCCTTCTTTTTTGCCTTGATCTTGGTCGACCTCATTTCATCCAGCTGTTTCTAACTAGAGGTAAATCTGCAATCAGTTTTCATCCCTCGATCATAATGCCAATAACTACCTGATCATTCTCTGTCGTCCATTCTTCCTTGAGCCACAATTGTCTGATAATATCCTGTGATTTTTGGATTTATCATTTAATGACCACCAACTACACGGATATCCATGTTGATGAAAATTTCATCAACCTCTACATGTTTGCCACCTCAGCTCCCCATGGCACACATCGACATTCAATCAACTCACCAACTAAGAATTAGTTCAACCCTGAACATCTCTACCGATACAAACCCTTCTACCAGTATAGACCTTTACTGGTATGCCAAATACACAAGACAACCACTGTTATCGACATTACACAATATTGACAGTTCATCTAATCTTTCGGTATGTCTTCACGCCATTCGTTTAGTTCAGCTCACTGGGTGTTGTTGTGATTCATGTAGCATTTTGCCTCTTCATCACAAACAAACAACCGGCCTTCATACCGGTTTACTAGTTCATGCCTTACTGTTTAATACTTAGGCATGCCAACTCACTCCTGCATCTCACCTTATACCGATGATATCATTTGTCAACACATAATCATACTTCTCTTCTATATGCTAGTTCAACCTTCTTCATACTGGGTTGACATCAATGAGAACTCAATGCCAATAGAGATGTCTACCTCTTCTCTTCATGACAGTCTGCTTCTTTGCATATACCTTAGGTACCAGTTCCTTCTTGATTCAAATACTTCTAGTTACCCTTGTACTGGTGGTCACATAAGTTGGTTGACCAATTTTCTTCTTTTTCTCCTTGGCACTACTGGGTTGAGTAGGTGTAATCCTTTTCTGATAAGTTCCTAATCTTTTCTTCTTTGTATCCTTAGGAGATGCCAAAAGGTTGTTGGCATAACTGATTAGTAAGTCATAGTTGAATTCATATCTCATTTCTTCCATTTCTTCTTCTCTAGGTTCAACAGCCTCCATAAGGCAAAAGTCAGTGGTTATAGTGAAACAAATGTCTTTTTCAAAGTGTTTCACCACTTCATCAGATAACGTTGATGTCATGCTCATCTTCTTTTGAAACTCATTAAAATATTTGTTCATGGCAACATGAAATGTGTTCTTCACAACCTTAATGCTATTCTTGATTTGGGTTGTCACTGGTATATCCTTAGACCATTGTATGTCACCAATTCCTGGAATGAAATTCTAATACTAGAAAAACAAACCAATCAACAGTTGACCATATTTAAAATTTTGACTATTGTCCTTCTTAATTGATTCTAAGTTTAGCATCAATTGACTTCTTATTGCCTCACACAAATCATATTTTGCATCCTCTATCATCATCCTGTAGGCGACATGCACAACAACAGATGGTACATTATTCATCCTACTAGAATGGAATATCTGGTAGCCAATAACCATCTAACTCCTTGATCTACAATTTAATTGACCGATATAGCACGACCGTCGACAGTGGTCTTTGTCAATGCAATAACAGTCTCCTTTGAGATTATCCTTAATTTAGGTACTTCACCGGTTTGGCAGAAACTAGTTACTGCATGAATAGCCTCCTTTGTGATGGTGTGAGATCTATCAAGATACATTTTCTCACCATGTACACAACTAAGGATAATCCTGACATGCTCTTCCTCAAAATCTTCAAGAAAGTAGAGTGCATTATGAAACCCCTTTTCATAAACCCATATATTCGGGTTTGATTTTTCCGCTCTTATCACATAGAGATTTAAGTTGAGAATAGATTGCCAATGACCCTCGATCCTCAATTTTGCAATATATGTAACTTGTCAAATCACCTTTGATCAAAACACCTTGAGGAACTTGAGACAATGCATTATAAGACTCTATCTTATCTGTTCCCATTGACTCCATAGCTTCAGCAGTAATAAAAACTCTCCGCTGGCATAGATGATGATGCCATTTAGATAATATTGATTTGAGAGAGAGATTAACAAAATACCTTATTCCCTTCATGCTATTAGGGTTTCTAGTTTCTCTCTCATATGCACACTTAATTCACCTTTCTTTAGCTTCAAATTCGATTCAACTTTTAATCCATAGCATAAATCCATTCTCAATCTACTAACAATGCTCTGTTTTGTTTTACAAGTGCTCAAAATACTTCTTTGAATGCAATTAGGCTAAACATAGCTTAGTGAAACTTCCTTTTATTAACTTACCCACTGCATTTATTACACTATTGATAGGGTAACATACCCTAATTACCACTTAACAAACTCACCTTATACCGGTAGATATATAACCGGTTGGTAATCCTTAGAAAATCGATAGATAACAATACAAAAAATTCTCATATTACAACTCAAAATGCAAAACTCTCTTACCATAATCTCCTCAAGGGGTCTAGAAATAGATTTACCGATATGCTCCCCTTAGGCTTGTTGAAAAGCTCAATTTACTGGTGTAGCATTCTCCACACTAGGTGAAGGATTCGGTTCTTCTGATGCTTGTCCTCACTTTTCTTCTTCCAAATTATGTTCATCTCCCTTCTTGTTTCTTCAACATCAACCTTCTACTTTCCTTTATGATCTTCAGAGTGATTTATGAGTTGGTTCCTCTTAGTTTTGCAAAAATTAGCAATGTGTCCCGGTTTATGACAATGATAGCAAGCCATCCTAGATGCTCTCCAAGGTCCCACATTACCTCTTCCATCTCTCCTTTTGCAGTTCATAGACACATGTCGATAGTTATTGCAAATTGTGCAAATTACATTTGTTACCTTCTCCATCTCATAGGGACTAAACCGGTTGACATAGGGTTTTTGCTAGTTCATGTTTATTTGGTTGTCATAAGTCCTTCTCTAGTCACCGATAGGTCTTGGATTCATGTGAGATTCTGGGCTGTTCGCACCATATATGAATTCAACCAATCTGTGTCCATACATGTTGCATGTGTAACAATGACCTTCAAATATTCTAGACACATATCTAGTATTAGCATTATAGTTTGTGTTCTCATTAGATCTGCTTCTACAAACATTAGCAGTATGTCCAGGTTTGTGACAGATAAAGCAAATAGGTTTGTAATATTTCTTACTGGTAGGCTTCTTAGCCTTAGGAGTAGTTTTACCTTCATGCATGTTGCTCTTGGTACCGAAAGATTTTTCTTTCTTTGATGTATTGAATCCTAATTAAAATGTGTCACCTTTCATCCTCTGAGATTGGATCTGTTCATCTAGCATAGAGGAGCTCTTGTTGAATTTGTCAAGCTTCCCATTAGCCTCAGTAAGATCTTTGGTAAGATCTTCATTATGCTTTGTAAGAGTCTCTCTAAGAGACATTGCCATCTAAAGATCTAACTGTAATGCTTATTTTTTTTCCTTCTCCTCAAGCCAATGCTCATGCAAAGCTGCATTCTCCTGCTTGATCTTAGAAATCTCATGATCTTTCTATTTGATCAGGTCTTCAGTAGCCCTCCTTGCTTCAAGTTCTTGACTCATACGAATTGTAAGAGCTTAAAGTTCTCTACTCAGGTTTAGCTTTTGACCATTCAATTTCTCCACTTCTTCGGCCAGTGCATCAATGTTAGCCTCATTTGAAGATTTGTTATCAGAGATCTCTAATAATTTCTCAGCTAGTTCTCTCCCATTTACTTGTGAAGACTTGAATCTTCCTCATAGGGTTTCAAGATCATCCCTAGTTGCATCAAGTACTCTATCCATCTCTCTATAAATCATATCCCCCATAATGGCTTTAGGGTTTCCTTCCAAGTGATTAAGCCTTAAAAGAATAACACTTTAATTCCAGACCAGTAAAAACAATTAACCAGTTTACTTAAGACTTTGCATGCAATCCAAAGTGTTATAAAATAATTCACAACAAGTAAAACATTCACCATAACACAAGTGTTTATACATGGAAACCCCAATTGGGAAAAACTATGGTGATATGGACTCACAAGTTAATTATCTACAAAAATAGGTAACTGACCGGTTAAGGTCTACAAAGTGCTCTATTAGGAGCGAATCCTATTAAAGATCCCAAAGCCCTGTTAGGAGCTATACCTGGTTAAAGGTAATACCATGTTAGAAGTAATCTCGGTAGAGGATTTAAAATCCAAGCTAATGGATCACCTAGTCAGAGGATTTGTACAATGAAGCTTGTAAGAGCTTACTCTATTAGGGGATATAACTGTTGTAGTGATTAGAAAACAACAGGCAATATGATCTAGAAATAGCACATTCTTCTTGTATAGATCCTTTTCTACTCACTCAATACAGTATCAATGACATACTCTGTAAATCCTTCAATAATTTTCATCAAATCTAACTCACAACATCATTTGTATCTTGCATATGAAAATAACTCATCACAATATCATTTTATAGACATTAGATTTCATGTCCGCTCAAGAACCTCATCACAATTTCCTAGGTTTAGTGTATCTAGACAATCTTCCATAACTAGTCACAAATCATCACAAAAACTGTTGGTTAGAGATAACACATCACAACTGGTGATAACTCATCACACAATCAGTAAAACTAGTTGGAACACTGATACCGGTTTAGTGTTGACCGTTTCCAACTCATATACCGATTGTCCTCCATTTGCCTCCTTTCTTCTCTTCATTGTTTCTCAAAAATAGTGTCAGTGGAATTGACCAAAACCAATTGTCTTAACTGCATATTCCTGTTGTCTACATATATCAGTTTAGACACCTTCATTCCAGTTAGACTTCTCTATATGTATGATACTGGTTTGACTTAACTAAGACAATCAAAACATATGTGCATGTATATGTGCCATCAATGACAACACATAAAGTCATCCAATAAAAAAATCATCATCAAGGCATCATCGTCCCTGTGCAGTACCAACATTGTTAGAACTTAAGAAGAATGGAGAATGGAGAATGTGTACCGATTCCAAAGCAATAAACAAGGTCACAGTGAAGTACTGGTTTCCTTTACCTAGGATGGATGACATAATGGATTGTTTGAGTGGACCCAAATACTACACAAAGATAGACCTAAAGAGTGGATATCATCAGATCATAATCAAAGAAGGAGATAAGTGGAAGACATCATTCAAGACAAATAAGGGATTGCATAAATGGTTGGTGATGCCTTTTGGGTTGACTAATGCACTGAGTACTTTCATGAGGTTGATGAATGAGGTATTGAAGAAATTATTGGGTAAATTTGTTATTGTATATTTGGATGACATTTTTATTTTCAATAAGACAAAAGAGGAGCATTTGTTGCATTTAAGACAAGTTTTGTAGAGGCTAAGAGTAGAGGAGTTGCTGATAAACCTTAAGAAGTGTACTTTCATGAAGGAATAGTTAGTTTATTTGGGATTTTTGATATATGTGGATGGATTGAAGATGGTGTTTACCATTTTTATGAATTGATTATGTGTTACATTGATGTTTTGTCATTGATGCCAACACTAGTTGTTTTAGATGCTTTATCGACACTCTTCTGGTCCCGGTAGGTTGAGTGGTTTCTGGTTGGTTTGGATCCGACATGATGTGGTAGGCTCTGGTATGTTTTGGTTATGGAATTGTCTTATTCATGCTACTCATGTTCATATTCAGTCAATTGGTTTTGGTCTGCTGATCGGATGCTATCCTATTTGATTGGAAGCTTGTTTTGTGGTTCCAATGAGGGTTTCACTGGCAGAGATTTGATGAAGATCTTTGATGATATGCATAATTGGTGTTGGTGTAGCTTCTGGTATGGATTCAGGATGCTGATGGTGATCATGTTTGAGACTTGGTATCTTGGGATCATTTCTTTAGCATGTGGACCTACATTGGGTCCTAGTGTTATCTAGGTTATGAACTGACTTCATGTAACGTGTGGATTGGACCTCTCGATGTGTTTCTGGGATGTCTTATGAGTTGGATATTATTTTTTTTGTCTAAGGTCAACATTTTTTGCAATTATATAATTGGTTTATTGTTTGGTGGCTGACCTGATTGTTTATGGTTGAGGGTTAGTATATATATGATATAATATCTCATTGTAGATCATCATGGAATGAGATATGGATATGTAATATGCAAATATTATAATATCATTCAAGTAAAGGATTTGGTCGATCATTGGAGATTGAATTGGGTTTATGTAAGATGATTTAGTCCTCTGGTATTGAACTTAACCAGAACTGTACTCAGGCATAGGAGATGCTATCTTTATAGTTCATTCCTTCTTTCGGATTGTAGTCTGGATTTCTATGTAGTCAGTGAGACTCCTTTTGTGATGAGCAGTGTGTTCTAGGCTATTGGCCTTCCTGCAAGTGTAGGCCCCTCAATTGTAATTCACATACTTACTACAGAAGTATTATTTGACTGTGGGTAGGATTCCCAACGTGGTTTTTCCCTTTATCGAGTTTTCCACATATAAATCTTGGTGTCATGTGGATGGCATTTATTCTCTGATTATTGTTTATGCTTAATTGGTTTAACTACTATTCTGGTATTTGGTTTAAGCATTCTGGTAGACATGTTTTGGGTTTCGGTATTAAAGTTTTAATTGCTAAATGTTCTGCTAATCTATGACAAATGATTCACCCCCCTCTCAGTTATCTTCCGGTTATTTAAACTGTCTAACAATTGGTATCAGATCTCTGGTCCTCTCTACAGAAATCTTAACCGCTTGAGGAAGATCCTATGGTGACTAATAGTTCAAGTTCATCTAGTTCATCTAGAGCTATCTTTCAGAGAGATATTCCCATGCTTGATGGAATAAATTACATAGTATGGAAGATTTAGATGGAGACTCATCTGAGATGTCTCAGTAAGGAGATTTGGGAGATCACATAGAATGGTGTTACACTTCATAATCTAGCATATGGAAATCCTCCTCTGGAAAAATTGGATAAGGATCTTGAGAATGATTGTAGAGCAAGAGAAGCCCTCTTGTGTGCACTTTATGATAAAATAATAATGGGATTAACTGACAAATCATCTGGAAAGGCTATATGGGATAAGTTGGAGAATCTTAATGAAGGTGACCCTACTATGAAGATTGCTAAACTTGATGGTTACCAGGTGAGATATGAAAACCTAAATATTGAAGAATATGAAAGGATTACTGCATTCATGGAAAGGGTAAATGAGATTGTTATGGGAATTCAGTCTTGTGGTGGAACTTTGAGTGAAGATGAAATTGTTTCTAAAATTCTGAGAGCCCTACCACCAGCTTATAAGATGAAAGATACTGCAATTAATGAATTGAGAACAATGGCTAATACTTCTATCAACAGAGATACCTTGGTTGGGAAATTATCTTCTTTTGAGCTTGAATAATTTGGACCTTCTAGAGCTATGAAGTATGAACTTGCTTTTCATGCATCTGCATCATCAACCGGTAAGAAAGATTGGAAAGCTTTATATGGAAAGGAATCAGATGATATGAAGAGAGAAGATGATGATTTTGAGCAACTTGAAGCACTATTTTCTAGAAGAGTACCTAAAGGATTGGTAGGAAGTAAGTATGAAGGAAAAGCACCTTTTAAATGTTTTGCATGTAATAAGATTGGTCATTTTGCATCTACATGTCCTAAAAGGAATTTGAGATTTTAAGAAAGAGTTAGAAGATCTTTTAAGCCTAACCTTGGATATCAAAACAAGTATAAGTATAGGAAAAACATAGACAAATCATGCTACATAGCGGATGAGGAAGGTGTTACTGATTTTGATGATGAACTGACAAAAGACTTTGCTAGTGGTTCCGACAATGGGAAGGAATGGGTGTTCCTGGCTATCAAGGAAGATGTTCCGGTATTGGAAGAGAATGTACCTAAAGAGAAGGCACTTGCTGCTAAAATTGAAGACAAGAATGAATGTGTAATTGACAGCGGTTGTTCACATCATATGACTGGAAATAAAGGGAAGTTTCTATCTTTGCAAGAATTCGATGAAGGTCTGGTTAGATTTGGAGATGACAAAGCATGTTTGATCAAAGGAAAATGAACTATATCATTGGATGGTAAGCACAATACTGATAATGTTTATTTTGTTGAAGGTTTGAAACAAAATAATTTAAGTGTAGGACAATTGGTGGATAAGGGATTTCAATTACAATTCAAGGATGGAAAATGCAAAATCATTAACAGATCTAGTTTGGAGATTGCAATCGGTACACAGACAAAATGTAATAAATTTCATTTGAATTTTGGTGAGGAGACATGTTTGCTTGCACAAATTGATGAGAGTTGGCTATGACATAAGAGGCTATGTCATGTGAATTTTGATTGCATTGTAAAGATTAGTTCAATTAAAGCAGGTAGAGATATACCTAAAATTGTGAAGCCCTATATTCCGGTATGTAAATAATGTCAAATGGGTAAACAAGTCAGAACCTCTTTTAGGAGTATACAAGATAAATCTAGTGATTTTATTGATCTTATTCATACTCATTTGTGTGGCCCTGCTAGAGTTAAAAAATTTCAAGATGATATATATTTTATGCTAATCATTGATGATTATTCTAGAATGACGCGGGTTACTTTTCTAAAGGAGAAATCTGAGGCTTTTGAAAAGTTTAAAATATTTAAAGTTAAAGTTGAGAGAGAGACAAGATTGAAGATTAAATATTTTAGGTCAGATCATGGTGGAGAATTCACATCTAGTGAGTTTAATAAATTTTGTGAGAAGAATGGTATAAGGAGACAATTTTATACTCCTCAGACACCTCAATAGAATGAAATTGTGGAAAGGAAGAACAAAACTATCTTGGATGCTGCTAGAACAATGATAATGGAATCTAGTCTACCTCATATCTATTGGAGAGAAGTAGAGCACATCGGTTTGTACATTTAACAAAGTACATATCAAAGGAGAAACTGGGAAGACACCTTATGAATTATGGTTTGGCAATACACCTACAGTTAAGTATTTTAAAATGCTTGGTAGTAAATGTTATATCATGAGAAATGATATTATTGGAAAATTTGATCCTAGATGTGATGAAGGCATATTTCTTGGTTATTCTAATGAAAGAAAGGCATATAGATGTTATAATAAGGGATTACAAAGAATTGTGGAGAGTGCTAATGTCAAGGTGGATGAGATGAATAGAAGTCAAATTAGAGTTTATGAGCAAGAACCAGCAGTGCAAATGATTATATCTGAACTGGTAGCACCTTTACCAGAATAAAGTGTTGAACCAGTTACTCCAACAGTATCAGAAAATTCTACAGTAACTGAAGAACCAAGAAGAGGAATAGAGAGTCTGAAGACTCCTAGGTATGTGAGATTGAATCATTCAAAACATTAGATCATTGGGGATAAGAACAATGGAGTGATGGCAAGAAGAATATTGGCAACTAATGAGGTATGTTTAATTTATAAAGTTGAATCGATATCGATAATTGAAGCATGTAAAGATAAATTTTGGTTGAAAGATATGGAAGAAGAATTAGATTAGATTGAGAAGAATAACACATGGAATTTATTTCCTCAGCCTAAAAATAAGAATGTTATTGGAACTTGATGATATGATGAATCAATAATAATTCGGTCAACTACTGAGAGGCAGGGGGGGGGTTGGGGGTGAATTGGTAGATAGAAAGCAAAATAAACTTTCACCAAACTTAAACCCATCTCATAAATCAATCACTAAACTAACCAGTTTAAACACTGTACTATAAACTACAACTGCACCGTCAAGTTTACCAGTTGACTAGAATACCAATATAATAGTGTAACAGATCTGAAACTCATATACTTTTTAATCAAAACATCAAACCACTTTACTAACATTAATAATAGCACATTTCAGATCACTTCCATTCATCTAAACACATCTAAGTGGCTCTACCAATTAAACAGATCAACCATATCAAAACATAGCCACAAAAATATTCACCACTTGACACAATGATTTTTGATGTGAAAACCCAAATGGGAAAAACCATGGTGGGGATGAATACTCCCAAGTATTATGAACTCTTCTGAAGTTTTCCCTATTAGGAGCCAAGATTTGTTAGAAGATTTACAAAAATGTCCTCTTTGGAACAGATCCGGTTAAGGACCACCCAGTTAAGGGATTGACTACAATACCCTGTTAAAGGCAATACCCTGTTAGGAGTAACCTCGATAGAGGATTTCAAATCCAAGCTAATGGATCACCTGGTTAGATGATTTAGAAAACACCAAGCCTATTAAAGATTACCCAATTAAGGGATTTAACTGTTGTAATTGTTAGAGAACAACAAGGTCTTTATTGATCTGGTAATAGCACTACTCTGCTTTATCAGATACTTTTTATACTCCTATTTGCCTTCACACATTCTATAGATACTCCTTCTAGTTAGGCAATCAATCACACTGACACGCTTAAACAAAATTTCCAACACTATTACAAACTAACTCATCAACCTTATAAGCGAAATAATAGGTCGGTAACACAACACAAAACCTAAGATCTCAAAGAGATTACAAACAAATCAGTTCAAACATGACCATTAGATTACATAGTAATCATCTGCACATTGTCCTAGAAAACCTCGATTGCTCCTGGATCACTGCACATTGGATTCTATAACTCATCACATGGTTTCCACTTCATGCTATGCACTCACTCATTCCCAAGATAAAACAATTATCTTTATGTGCCAAAACCACTTTGAAACTCATCATGTGCATCATGCATACATGGCATAATCATCTCCGATCACCATTCGATCATAGATCAACACAACTGATTAACCAAGCTCCATCAGTAAGGGTTTGACATATCAAGAGGTAGGGTTACTAGTTGATCTCTCTTCTTCAATAGTAACACCGGTTTCCTTCACTACTCAACTATCAGTTGCATTACTGCATCACTACCGGTTGCACTATAACTCCATTACCGGTTATAATTAACATCAATGACAACACTTATACTTCATTAATGCAATCTTCATGCAATGCTAACAGAACTAAATGGGTTCTTAGGAATAAATTGAATGAGGATGGTCAAGTTGTAAGGGATAAGGCTATATTGGTTTGTAAAGGATATTCTTAGAAGGAAGTAAATGATTATGGTGAGACTTTTGCATTTGTAGCTAGGATTGAAGCTATAAGATTATTTTTTGCCTATGCTGCCCACAAAAACTACAAGGTTTATCAGATGGATGTTAAGTGTGCATTTTTTAATAGGGATCTTGATGAAGAAATTTATATTGAGCAACCTGATGGTTTTTCACTATCAGATGATACAAACATGGTTTGCAGGTTGTTGGTTCCCCAAAAATAACGGGTTCACACTGCCACAGGGAAGAGACCAAGTTGATTCCTCCATATACCTATGGAAAGCCACTTCCAACTATCAATATCTATCAGGCTTGGACCAACTTCAACAAGGATACAAGATCCTTCTACACTTTGGGCTCTACAGAACCCGAGAGAGTAATCCCTTCAGTGAACTTCCTGATCTCAATAACACTACTCAGGAATTTACTGAAACCAAAGCAGATTATCTCATAAAAGGGCTCAATAGGAAGGGAGAATGCTCAAGGATGGAAAATCCTTCAGTGATCCTTGACCTTAGGCTAGAGCATGAAATGAGTGGGATAACTTTCAAAAAATACATGAAAACTCGACAAATGATATTCTGATATTTAAAACATTGTTCTTAGAAATCACAAAGAAAATAGACAAGAAACCGAAAACCTAATTACATCTACTAGAAAATACCAGTGCCTTGTTCATTTGGGCTATAGAGTCTCTAAAAAATTGCTGAAATCTGATAAAAACTTATCTAATAGCTGGTTTAGCCTTGAACAATATTGCCTTACAATATTGTTCTGCCTACAATCCCTTACTAGAACTACTTATCAAATCCTGGTACAAGTCTTATTTCTCTGTAATTGCATTCAAGCATTTTAATTAACCCCTTGGACTAAAGCATAGAATGGAAAATTACATACAACATAACAATGCAACAAACAAATGAAACCCTTGATCTCATTTGCTCAAAAGAAGATAAAATTGCATGCAAGAGAGTAAAGATTAGAGAATATATTTGTATTAATATCATAAGCTATCTTCTATCAGATCACAAACAACAAATTAAATTATAGAATAACCCATTTTAAAAAGGGAACTTGCAAATACTTCATTACTTTTTCTCTGCAAAATGACATTACAATTCCTACTATTTTCATGACTCTCTAAAACTATATGGAACCTAACCCTTCAGAGTGGACCTTACTTTTACAGAGATCCTTCTTAGAAAATTCAAAACCCTAACTTTTGGCCTTAATTTCTCTTTTATAGAAAACAAGGGAGAAACAATCTTCAGGCCAAAAGACACATGTTAGCAAAATTAAGCCCAAAAGATTGTACATAATTCTGTTACAAAATATTCCTTATCCACATGCTAGTGCCCGTGATGAGGTGGAGCCAAAATCTTCAACTGATTATCGGTAGAAACAAAATTACTTGAGTCATGCCAATATCACCAAGACACTTCTGGATGGACCCTAAGATGCTTTGTCTTCTCTTAAAAACATTTCCTCTCCTGAAAAAGGAAAATAGATCTCGCTAAGAAATAAGATTTCCCATGAATTAGAGGAAAATCTCCAACCTTTATGCCCCAGATCAGAGAAAATGGAAAGAGAAGCTCGGGGGTAAATATAATTTTTTGAGAAGGTGTTGCATCTTCCATGTCATTGCAGAGATGACTGGCTGCCAATCCTTGCTCAAACAAATCCTTCTTTTAGTTCCCTGCGATCTCCCTCTTGGAACACTCTGCCAACAAATTGCAGAGTAAGAACATAGGAGATATCCCGTGTGGCTTTTCCTGATAGGAAAAGGCTTTCATGCCCCCTCTGACAATCTTTTGATCTTTCACAACCCCTCTGACAACGAGCAACCTCATACTAGAGAAAAAACATCCATCCAGTGTCACAAAACATGCAATGACTCCATATATAATTTTGTTCGAACACCATCTTCTTATTGATGAAAAACAGTTCTCAGAAAAATGAAGAAATTTGTATCTGTTTCTACCCATTCTATCACCAGCCTAGTAAATTTATAATCAAAATTCTATTCAAAGCGGTGGTGCTAATCCATGTGAAGGATCATCATCCTAATATTTTCTGCTCATCTTTCCAGTTATGGATTTCAACAATCATGCCTACAACTTAGGCCACTGTTATTTCTAGGCCATCACTCCATTGCCACCTGCATATGTTCACCATGCGTGAATGATTTTGTTCTGATTTTATTCCTTACTGAATGTACAGTCTTGTGCTTCAAGAATTCCTGTCAACAAGCAATCTTTGAATTCATTAGAGAACTCATGATCCATCATATCTAAATCTGAAAGTAATCCTGATCCTTTCACATCTCTCAAATATCATCGTTAATTGTCTAATTAGTCCTTTACCCAACAACGCCCTCACACAAGCTTCCTTAGGGGTGAGTCAACATTCAAAACTTCAAACTCATCACCATCAATCCTAAGTCGACAAGTCTGCATCCTATGCATCCTATCTTTACCCTGCGGGCTACAACCAATGTCTTTAATGATCCCTCTTAATCTCATATTTGAAACTTAGTGGCAGATTTTAACTAGCCTGGCAAATCAAATGATCATTATCTATTGATGTGGCATTTGACCTCCCATTTGTATCTATGGACCCACGAAGTCATGACTAATCAACACTATATCATCTTTTGACTACAATCTGTCAGCGGCCCCACCACAGGTCTTCTTGGTCAGCTCGAGATATGTGGCATCATCTCATGATGTCGTGATCCATAACTTCCTTGCAACTTCCATCGCGGGGATATCGGGGCCATCAGATCTATTTACACTTTATTTCTCTGCACAGTGCCCATTAACTCTTTCAAAATTAAAAGTCGGGCACCTTTTGTACTAGAACATAACATTGCCTTTCATCTTGAACACGTTCCAATTGATAGGACTGTTAGTAAACCAGTTTTTATTGCCTGAGAACTGGTGACACAATGCTTTGGCAGGTTACATCGATAGCTTGTCATTTTTTGCTGAAGACACATGGCATCATCCCATGATGTCGTGGTCTCTATCTTCACTACACTTTCAACAATGGGGAAGTGCGGTCTCAGATCTATTATGCTTTTATCAACCAACCAAAATACTTAGGATTTTTAGACTTAGGAAAAATGCGGGCGCAGACATAAATATTAAAAGAGATGGACTATAGGGAAATTTTTGCATATGAATTTAGGAAAATCATTTCTAAAACTGGTCCACCACCACTTAGCGCCTAGGAAATAAAATGGCCCCACCCACAGAATACAACCCTCGATCTTAAGTGGGAAAAAGTAACGACGAGATATATTATTGCTAGGGTTTTCTTCACAAAACATAAGAAATTTTGATAAACCCTAAATTCTAGACCTTGGACCTTGATAGAGGATGCAAATAAAACTAGAAAGATCAATATTTAAGATCAAAATTGAAAATTATCATGCAATCAATTTTTAGGGCTATCATTGGATCTAGTTGAGGATGCTCATTTGAAAGGAGTGAGGCGAGAAACTAGAATCTTTGGTAAAGCAGACCAATTGCAGGGCGGACCAAAAAGAAATTACTTGGATATGTTAACCTTAACAAAAAAGGAAACTACACTACCAAAGAAAATCTAAGTAATGCTCATGGATAATAGCTAGTTTTTAAGAAAAAGTAGAACCTCAAAAATTGTCCATGAATAGGCAATTCAAGAGGGAATTATTAATCACCCCATTAGGTATAGAGTTAGAAAAATTTACTCTACCCCAAATTATTTGTGGCCTGCAGGATCAAACCACAAATGATGGCCCAAATCCATTTGTCAATATCAACCAATATTTTCCTCTGTCAAAAAATGTAGTTATGATCATGTTGCATCTTGAACAATCTAGAGACATCATAGCTATATAATTGTTCCTCCCTAAACATGTTATAGAAAACCTTTATCTCAATGCATTGTCCATTTATCTGGACCTTGTCATTTGGCTTTGCTTGAAATAAAAAAAAACCATACTCCATATCTGAAATGGAGATGTGCTGATAACAACATTCAATAGGTTTCATGTCTGCTCCATCAAGCTAAAAAGGGAAGTGAAACACTTCATACTCTGTTACGCAACTGTCATCATGAAAATTGGTTCCTACATCTGTTTGCACTTTTACATCATGCTCATAATTAAACAATCTTGCAAACATGGTACAAACTCATTACAAAGAACAAATGTAAATCTCTCATATGCCGGTTCATCCAATATGACAACTGTTTTAAAAATCTCTATATCTGAATAGTCAATATCTGAAAACCATTCTAGTTCACTTCCATTTTCCATTGTTGTAGCTAGTGGTTCTTGATCAATTTTGTGTACATTCAGATCACTGCATGATGAAGAAATATCATCATTTACCTTTTCAACAAGAATATCCTCATGTACAACAAAACATTCGGTTTCAAAATGTCATGTGGAGTAACAAAGCAACAATCTTCTTCATCTACTTCATAACCTCGGTCAATATCAATGAACTCCACACTTTCATATTCAATATCAGCATTCATAACATCACAAATAAAATCATCCTCACATTTGCTAATCATAAATGTTTCTAGATCAAATTTATAGAAATTCTCAAGAGTTTTAGGACAAAAGGTTTCAACATAATCTTTTTCTTCTTCTTCAATCTCCCACTCTTCATATGAAGCAAACTCCTTGCACAAAACCAGTTCGCTATATGATTGATCCCTAAATTGGTCTAATAAAATCTCCTCATTATTTAAACACACCCCGCAACTATCTATCACACAGATATTATCAGCAAAAGTTGATGGCATCTCATCATCTGAATTTTCATTATCATAAATAACTACTTCCTGAGAGACTAAATTAATATCTTCAAAATCTTGCACATTTGCATCTATTTCAGACATAACACTTTCTAACTCTTCATACTCACTATTGGATCTACTTGAAATACAAGACTGCAGATGAACCTCTTGTAGAATCTCATTCCTGGAGAAACCACTGTTACTATCATTTGGTGAAGTGATTGACACCATCTCCATCTCTATATCCAATATGTCATATAATTTCTCATTAACCTTCTCTTCATCAACATGAGGAATAACCACTGTCTAGTACAAGTTCTATTGACTCACATTTTTGTTCAAATCATAATCAATAATAGGGCTAATATGATAAATATGGATGTAAACATCTTGACATTGATCTTTATCTTCTAACTCATGCCTTTCTTTAATATCTAATAGTGTGGGATAGCATACCCTTGCAAATAGATAACCGCTAGGGATTCCATACTTCAAGTTGTTCTCAATATCCATTGCTATCCTATAAGCCTGATGCAAGGTTTTAGGATCTTTATCTCTCAACAGATAACTTTCTTCCTCATCAAATGCAGCCAAATAAACAACTAAAAACACTGCGTCATTTGGTCTATAACTGCTAGGAATGTCATCCAATGCCCTAGAAAAATTGAGATTAAAAGAAGGTACTAACTCTTCTTCTTCCTTCTGGATATCCTTGAATGTTTTTATAACTAAGCATGGATTAATTATTTCACCAAATTGTTCCATGAATGGTACCTTTAGCCTATCCCATGACGAGATAGAACATACTGGCAAGTAAGAAACCAATCTTTGGCATTTTACTTCAAAGATTGAACAAACAACTTCATGAAAAAATCTTCTTGATTTATTTCAAAATCTCCCATTAATTCCTAAAACTCCTGCAAATGCTAACGTGTTGATTCTAATCTTTTCCCATTGATTTCTGGCAGTTGTTCCCTAACCTTTCCAGGAATAGGATTTGGGAAACCTTGGATACCATTAAAACTCAATGGCTTACATATTTCCATAAATAAATCTCTATAGTGATTTGGTAGAGGTTGCACATTTATATTCGACATTTCATAGGGAAGAATAGGCACATAATACATAGTTTCATTCATTTCCCTATGATGGTATGATGAAAGATTAAGTATCTGGTAGAATACTGAGAGGGGTGGGGGTGAATCAGTATATTGAAAAACTGATACAAAGTTCCCAAACTCAAACTCAGTCAAATAAAGTAAACATATCTCAATCAAGATCAATATTCATAGGAATACTTGACATTAACCGGTTTAACTGTTGTGACAACTTTAACAGTAAACACTTTCAATCTTGTAAACATCAACAATCTTTAATCATAACTCAACATATTCATTTATCAATGCTTATACTTAAGATGCCTTATCAGAAGTTAATCAAATCAACAAATAAGATCACAACCACAAAATCATTCACCAATTGACACAAATGTACAAATGTTTATATGTGGAAAACCCAAATAGGTAAAAACCACAGTGAGATGGGACTCACAAGGATACCTATCTGAACTCTTTTGAAGTTTTCCCTAGTAGGAGCCAAAGTCTGTTAGAGCTTTACAATAAGTCCTATTAAGAACTAATTCTGGTTAGGAATCACCCGGTTAAGGGATTTACAAATATGCCTTGTTAGATGTACAATACCCTGTTAGGAGTAACCTCACTAGAGGATTTAAGAATCCAAGCTAATGGACCACCTTGTTAGAGGATTTAATGAGTAACCAAGCTTGTAAGAGCTTACTCGGTTAAGGGATTTTACTTCTACTATAATTGTTAGAAAACAACAGGTTTTCTTGATCTATCTAAGTAGCACTATCTTTTCTTGATCAGATCCTTCTAAGCTTCAATATGCCTTCATTCAATGTGCAAATCCATTCACTAGTTAGGCAACCCCACACTCAATAGGTTTTCTATCAACATTGCCAACAACCTTTACAAACAACTTCATCGACCTTAAATACAAATCAATTAGGTCGATAACACAACAAAAACCTAATTCTCAGCATTGAGATTAAAAACAAGTCCTTTCAATCTTGAGTGTTAGAAATCATAACAATCTCTTCACATTCTTCAAGACAATTCCAACCGCTACATGATAACCGCTCCATTGGATTTTGTAACTCGTCACACGCTGTGCATTAAATGCAATCCACTTTGCTCCTTCCCTAGACAATAAGAAAAAGCTCCAAACCAATTTGAATTTATCCTCATAAGCTAATCAAATGTGTCTCCATTATTACCGCTCATCAGATAATAAACCAACAAACTTGATCAGTTAGGGTTTAACAACTAATAGGGTTTACCGGTTACATTACATAGAAAGGTTAAACCCTTCACACTGGTTCACCGGTTCAACTCACAAAATTTACATACACTGGTTACAACATCTTGTATAACTCTCTTCTTACCGGTTACAAGCCAATATCAAAAACAACAATATCAACAATAACATGAATACCTTTCAATGGTTCAATTGACATCAATGACAACATATCATTAATGCAATCTCTATGCAAAATGCCAACAATCTCCCCCTTTGGCATTGATGGCAATAGAAATATCAATGCCTCTGATTGCTGCTGAGATTGGTGAATAGGAATCCTGGTTTCCATTACCAAGTATTCACCTTGCTATGTGTGTCTTCAGCCTGCTGCTAGTGAATAGGAATCCTGGTTTACGTTACCAAGTATTCACCTTGTTAGACACATAATTCTTCTCCTCAATCACATAATTCTTATCCCCCTTTGACAACAATGCCAAAGTGAAAGTAAAACATGTAATTCTGCTCTCACTGTGTATCAGCATCATTCTGCAACTTGATGCTCCCCCTGTGGAATACATCCACTCCTTCAACAATCTATATAAGATTCTACAAGTAATTTAGGGACTGATGCAATCAACATCATGTTCAACTGACTTCATGAAGAGGGACAACCCCAAATTGCCTTCTAAGATACTCAAAAGTGGTCTTAGGCAGAGGTTTGGTAAAGATATCTATAAGCTTCTCCTTGGTAGAAACATGCTCCAAGATAACATCTTTACTTTGAATTTTTTCCCTCAAGAAGTGATATTTCAATTCAATGTGCTTAGTCCTTGCGTGCAAAACATGATTTTTAGAAATGTTTATTGCACTTGTATTATCACACATCTTTATAGGTTATGAGATTTTTATCTTCAAACCTTCCAAAATGTGCCTCATCCACATAGCTTGTGTGCAATTCATATAAGATGCTACATATTCAGCTTCAGCAGTAGATTGTGAAGTCCAACTCTGCTTTTTACTACTCCATGAGACTAGTCTTCCTCCTAGAAAGAATTCTCCACCAGTAGTACTCTTCCGGTCATCAATATTTCCTGCCCAATCAGCATTTGTGTATGCCTCCAAGTCAAAATATCCACCATATGGATACCATAATCCATAATCAATAGTACCTTTCAGATATCTAAAGATTCTCTTAGTTGCCATCAGATGTGCCTCCTTTGGATTCTTCTAAAATCTAGCCACAATACCAACTGCATGGGCAATATCTGGTTGATTGTGAACAACATAGTGTAGTTTGCCAATCATTGACTTGAATTCCTTTTCATCTACAGACTTAGATGCATCTTCCTTGGACAATTTACAACCTATAACCATTGGGGTTCCAACTGGTTTATAGTCATTCATACCGAAAGTCTTCAAAACCTCCTTCACATACTTGGATTGAGTAATGAAAATACCATTCTTCATTTGTTGTATCTGTAAGCCTATGAAAATTTGTGTTTCCCCTACTAATGACATCTCAAATTCATTCTTCATTTCATCTGCAAAACAATTACTCATGTCATCATTTCCTCCAAATATAATGTCATCTACAAATACTTCACTGACCAGTATATCATCTGCTTCAAACTTGAGATAAATGTTGTTGTCATCACTGGTTATAGCAAAGCCTATCTTCATTAGATGAGTATGAAGTCATTCATACCATGCTCTGGGTGCCTACTTTAGTCCATACAAAGCTTTATGCAGTTTGCATACCATGTCTTCCTTATCTATCAATGCATAACCATCAGACTACTCTATATAAACCTCTTCTTCTAGTATCCCATTCAAGAATGCAGACTTGACATCCATCTGGTATACTTTGAACTTCTTATGAGCTGCAAATGCAAGTAGTGTTCTAACACCTTCCAGTCTTGCTAATGGTGCAAAAATTTCTCCATAGTCTTCTCCTTCTTCTTTCGTATAACCTTTGCATACTAATCTTGCCTTATTGTGAACTAAAACACCATCTTCATTTAACTTGTTTTTGAATACTGATTTAGTACCTATAACATTCCTATTTACCAGTCGGGGTACCAGGGTCTAAGTGTTGTTCTTCTCAATTTGTTCTAACTCCTCCTCCATAGCTTTCACCCAGTGATCATCACCAAATGCCTCTTTAGCATTTCTGGGTTTAAAGGTGGATATCATGCAAGAGTTCTCTCTTATTCTCCTTCTAGTTAGTACTCCAACATCCTTATCCCCAATTATCTATTCACGACTATGATTCAGTCTCACATACCTAGGAATAACATGATCATTCTCTTTAGGTTTAGCTTCTTCATTGTCATCTTCCTCTGAATTTATTTGTTCTGGTTGAACAAGTACATTAGGATTTTCTTTACTAGTTTCTGATTTAACAGTTTATGGTTCTAAAAGAAAAATGCAAGGATCTTCATCCTTCTTCTCAGAACTGGTTCCTTTTGATATTTCTGGACATTCATCTACACGAAAATCAACACTCTCAACAATGTTCTGTGTCTGGTTGTTGAAGCATTTATAGGCCTTACTCTTGGTGGAATAGCCAAGAAATATGCCTTCATCACTCTTAGCTTCAAACTTTCTTATGTAGTCACCTCTTTTAATAAAACATTTTCTACCAAATATTTTAAAATAGCTAACATCAGGTGATATCCCATACCAGTACTCATATGGGGTTTTGTCCTTACCTCTTTTTACCAAAACTTGGTTCATTGTGTAGACAGCTGTACTTACAAATTCTTTCCAAAAGGTTTTTGATACACCTCCTTGTATCAACATAGTTCTTGCAGCTTCAACCACTGATCGGTTGTTTCTCTCTGCTATGGCATTCTTCTGTGGTGTCCTTGGTGTAGAAAGCTTCTGCTTGATACCATTATCATCATGATATTTAGTGCTTTGCAGAAGTGAATTCACCGCCTTGATCTATTCTTAGACATTTTGTCTTTTTGCCACTATTTTTCTCAGCTAAGGCTCTAGATGCCTTGAATTTTCCAAAAGCTTCATTAGTATCCTTCAAGAATGTGACCCACGTCATCCTTGAACAATCATCAATGAAGATAATGAAGTATCTGTCACCTTGAATGCTTCTTGTTCTTATTGGTCCACATAGGTCTGTATGAACCAATATAACAAGTGCTCTGCTGAGAAGGACTTGCTCTTGAAAGTTGAAGAAGTCATCTTTCCTAGTTGACATTCTTTACAAAGAGCATTAACCGGTTTGTCTAGCTGAGGTAGACCTCTTACTGTCTTAGACTTGCTTACTTTAATAATATTATCAAAATTTATATGACAAAATCTCCCATGCCAAAGCTAGCTATCATCTATTTTTGCAATCAAATAGTTGCTAACTTTAGGATTGAGATGAAATATATTACCTTTGGTCTATTTCCCGGTTGCAATCAATTCACCTTTGTTGTCAAAGACTTTGTATATACCATTTCTAAACTCGAGTGGGTAACCTCTATCATTAAGTTGTGCCACACTTAACAGATTGTGCTTTGGGCCTTCAACCCAATAGACATCATCAACACTGCTCTTCCCATTAAGAGAAATAACTCCCTTACCTTTTACCATACATGGTGAGTCATTGCCAAATCTCACAACGCCACCATCAAATTCCTTCAGGGAAAGAAATTTTCTCTGATCACCAGTCATGTGATGTGAACAACCACTATCAATGATCCAATCATCAGAGTTATCCATTCTGGATACTAGTGCCTTCTGATCTGATACTTCTTCCTTAATTGCTACAAACACCATATCTTCACTAGCATCATCATCAGTAATACCACTATCAATAGCCACAAGACAATCCCTCTTGCCTTTACTCTTGTACCTCTTATATTTGTCTCTCTCGTAATCATTTTCACCATTAGGACAGTTTGCTGCTATATGACCAATCTTGTTGCATGCAAAACATTTTAAAGCTAGCTTACCTCTGTATTTACCAGCACCTCTAGGCAGACGTTTTGCCAACAATGCTTCAAGTTCCACTAAGTTGTCTTCATCATCAACATCTCTGCTGGATCTAGATTCATAACTTTGGCCGGTATCTCTACTTCTTATCATAGATGGGTTAGAGATAGAAGCTCTAAATGTAGATTTTAATTTATGTACACTACCATCATAGCCATTTAGTTCAAAAGCAGTAAGTTTGCCAATAATAGAGTGAAGAGTTACCTTTGTCTTGTCAATGGATTTGAGCTCCTGAATAGTTGCAACTCGGATAGAATAGACCGGTAGCAGGGTTCTCAGTACCTTACTATTTACTATGACATCTTCCACTTTGATCCTTTGACCGTACTACTGGATGTTCTCCAACTATCTCTTTGATCCTTTGACCATACTGTTGGATGTTCTCACCTTCATATATTCTCATGCCATCAAACTTGCCTCTTAAACTCTCTTCTTTATCAATCTTGACATACTCATCACCGCTATAGTTACCTTCAAGTTTCTTCCATACTTCATATGTAGTTTCAAGACCATGAACATCTACATATTCAACATCAAATAGAGAATTGATAATAGCTTCTAATGCCTGATGATTTTCTTGTTGTTCTTTCTTCTAATCATCAGTCAGGGGTCCAGTAGGTGTAGTGAACTTATGTTCTTTATGATCCCAATACTGACTACCAAGACTCTTAATGTAAATCTTCATTCTGTCACTCCATATTCTATAGTTATCTTTGTTAAACTTCGGATCTTCTTTCTTCATCATGATCTACACAATCTTTTCCTCAAGATGTTAGGCTTTTAGATTAAGAGGACCTGAGAAGCTTTGATACCAATTGATGGTATGATGAAAGAATAAGCATCCAGTAGAATACTGAGAGGGGGGGGGGGGGTGAATCAGTATATTGAAAAACTGATACAAAGTTTTGAAACTCAAACTCAATCAAACAAGTAAACATATCTCAGTCAAGATCAATATTCATAGGAATACTTGACATTAATCAGTTTAACTGTTGTGACAACTTTAATAATAAACACCTTCAATCTTGTAAAAATCAACAATGCTAAATTTTAACTCAACATATTCATTTCTCAATGCTTATACTTAACATGCCTTATCAAAAGTTAATAAAATCAACAAATAAGATCACAGCCACAAAAGAATTCACCACTTGACACAAATGTTTATACGTGTAAAACCCAAATAGGTAAAAACCATGATGAGATGGGACTCACAAGGGTAGCTATCTGAACTCTTTTGAAGTTCACCCTATTAGGAGCCAAAGCCTATTAGAGATTTACAATAAGTCCTGTTAAGAATTAATTCTGGTTAGGAATCACCCGATTAAGGGATTTACAAATGTGCCTCATTAGAAGCACAATACCCTGTTAGGAGTAACCTCATTGGAGGATTTAAGAATCCAAGCTAATGGACCACCTTGTTAGAGGATTTAATGAGTAACCAAGCTTGTTAGAACTTACTCGGTTAAGGGATTTTACTTTTGTTGTAATTGTTAGAAAACAACAGGTTTTCTTGATCTGTCTGAGTAGCACTATCTTTGCTTGACCACATCCTTCTAAGATTCAATCTACCTTCACTCAAAGTGCAGATCCATTCACTAGTTGGGAAACCACACACTCAATAGGCTTTCTATCAACCTTGCCAACAACATTTACAAATAACTTCATCGACCTTAAATACAAATCAATTAGGTCGATAACACAACGAAAACCTAATTCTCATCATTGAGATTACAAACAAGTCAGTTCAATCTTGACCGTTAGAAATCATAACAATCTCTTCACATTCTTCAAGAAAATTCCAACCGCTACATGATCACCGCTCCATTGGATTTTGTAACTCATCACACGTTGTGTATTAAATGCAATACATTTTTCTCCTTCCCTAGACAATAAGCAAACATGCCAAACCAATTTGAATTTATCCTCATACAGTGATCACACATGTCACCATCATTACCACTCATCATATAATAAACCAACAAACTTGATCGGTTAGGGTTTAACAACTGATAGGGTTTACCGGTTACATTACATAGAAATGTTTAACCCTTCACACCGGTTCACCGGTTCAACTCACAAACTTTACATAAACTGGTTACAATAGCTTGTACAACTCTCTTCTTACTGGTTACAAGCCAATATCAAAAACAACAATATCAGCAATAACATGAATACCTTTCACCGGTTCAATTGACATCAATGATAACATATCATTAATGCAATCTCTGTGCAAAATGCCAACACCCTACTTCTTTCCTTTTCCTATAAATCTTAAACTATTACACTGCATAGCTCAAAATATACTCCATCTAACCTCATACAAAATGTGGAAATTGTGTCACAGGAGTATGTAAAATAATCACTACCATTTCCTTCCTTAGTTCTTCTCTCACTCTTTAGGGAATATTTTTACACATAATTTTCATGAAAAATATACTTAACTCATGAAAATCAAAATACCTGGAAATGTTGAAGCTACTGCTGCCTTCTTTAACTAGGGATTTGCAAAATCACCTTCAATCCTTCCAATCTTTAACATTGATCTTTGACAGACTCGCCACCTCCTTGCAAAGGATAAATACTCAAACAATTGGAATTTCTTCACAGGTCAGCTTTGTTTCAACACAACACTGCAACACTTCCTCATCATTAAATGACATTTATACAGATTTTGTCCTCAACCTGTCGGGGTAATTCATCATAAGAGCTCAAATCTACTTCATCTCTTCTACAAATTCCTTGGTTCTTCTTGAAACAAATGCACATTGGTGCATAGATCTTAGAGTCTCAGAGTTGCCACTCACAACTTGTGAGGTATTACAAATAATCTCGAGACATGGACATACTTGGATAGAAATTTTTATCAAAAGAAAGACTACAATAGATTCTCTGGCAACATTTATGAGAATTGATTCAAATCGATAAGGGACATATTAATAAACTCTTCTCTCTATGGGAAAATACTTGAGTCTTGTGACGTGGGAGCAACACTCAACCATCAAATACCAAAAAACCCAGAAAACTTTATACAACATTCCCTAGCAGAGTCGCCATTTTTGTTAGTGACTCGAATGAGAAAATCTCAAATATAAATTAAGAAAATCTTTTTAACCAGAGATTCTTACAATTCAAATTCTCCCCAGTAGAGTCGCCATTTTTGTTGGTTCCCAAAAAATAATGGGTTTACATTGCCACAGGGAAGAGACCAAGTTTATTCCTCCAAATACCTATGGAAAGCCACTTCCAACTATCAATATCCACCAGGCTTGGACCAACTTCAACAAGGATGCAAGATACTTCTACACTTCAGGCTCTGCAGAACCCAGGAGGGTAATCCCTTCAGTGAACTTCCTGATTTCAACAACACTACTCAGAAATTTACCTAAAACAAAGAAGATTATATTATAAAAGGGCTCGACAGGAAGGGAGAATTCTCAAGGATGGAAAATCCTTCAGTGATCCTCGACCTTAGGTTGGAGCATGAGATGGGTGGGACAACTTTCAGAAAATACATGAAAACTCGACAAATGATATTATGATATTTAAAAGATTGTTCTGAGAAATCATAAAGAAAATAGACAAGAAACTGAAAACCTAATGACATCTGCAAGAAAATACCAGTGCCTTGTTTATTTGGGCTACAGAGTCTCTGAAACGTTGCTGAAATCTGATAAAAACTTATCTAATAGTTGGTTTAGCCCTGAACAATATTGCCTTACAATATTGTTTTGCCTACAATCCATTACCCGAACTACTTATCAAATCCTGGTATAAGTATTGTTTCTCTGTAATCTCATTCAAGCATTTTAATTAACCCCTTGGACTAAAGCATAGAATGGAAAATTGCATACATCATAAAAATGCAACAAACAAATGAAACCCTTGATCCCATTTTCTCAAAAGAAGGTAAAATTGCATGTAGGAGAGTAAAGATTAGATAATATATTTGAATTAATATCATAAGCTATCTTCTATCAGATAACAGAGGACAACTTCAATTATAGAATAACCCATTTTGAAAAGGGAACTTGCAACTAATTTATTACTTTTGCTCTAAAAAATGTGTTGTTGTAAATAATTATTCATCTTGGATATTATTACACCTTAATTAAGTTTACTTAGGAAATGTATTTCATAGTAGTTTGGGTATGAGACACTACGGTGTTTGTGCCACATTGGGATAGTGTGTGTAGGAGAATTTCCAACTTTTATGGTGTGTTCTTGTTGTTACACTCCACATTCAGTGGGTGATCCACCTCATGTGGAATATTATAATGTTTCTCCTACCTACCCACACCTATTTCCTACCTACCCTTGTTTCTTATTGAGCCGCATGTCATGTTTGTGTGCTCACATATCCATATAGCCTTGCCTATATAAGCAGACTCATATTCATTGTATGTAACGATTGATGATCCAGTTGATCAGTATTTTCATCTTGATAGAATACAATTTATTTCTATCATATATTTTGTCTCTCTTATTTGTGCTTTCCATTTCCTTTTGATCTTGGAAAAATCTCACATGGTATCAGAGCCATTATAGTGTCATTGGTTTGCTAATTGAGAGAAATTTGATGCTATTTGGGGTTGTGTATTTTGGAGTTTTCTATTGCAGGTTATTATTGAAGCTTGATGGGTCAAATCTAAGGTCACCATTGGATTGAGGAGGTCCAAGAAAGTCATTTTTTCCTTTTGTTTCATCCAAATTAGACTTCGGAGGCCAAATCTAGAGGCATTTGAAGTTTGACGTTGTGACAGAAAGTTTCTAGGAATTATAATTTTGCAGGCATTTTTCAAATAGCGATATCTAACTCATCCAGACTTGTTTTTTCGAGCAATTTTTTTTGTTTTGGGGTAAAATTTCATGATCTGTACAGTGGTGCAGGAGTTTTCTGATTTTTGGATACACATTTTCTGGAAATCATGAAATCCTGATTTTTACAACTTTGGAGGCTTTGTTTGGGCTCATATGGACTCCTTTTTAGGTGCTGTTTTTTTTAAAGTGTATATTTTTTCATCTACTTTCATAATCTGTCATCTGTTTGCAGCGATTTTAAGTAGAAATTTTTCTTTCAGTATTTGGCCATTTTTGGCATATTTGGTACTTGCATTTTGCTTGGATCTCAGTTTAGATCACTAGCAATATTTGTTGAAGTCTCTTAGATCTCATTTTGAGAAGTTGTAAATTGAAATCACAAGTCCACTTTGCCTTGTTTTGAAAGTGGCCCATTGTATACACACTAAGTATAAAGTGCCAAAATCACCATTTTGGGGGGATTTCTTGATTGAGTATTTTGGGGGGGTGTCTTGTGTGATTGTGCCTCTCTCTATCTTGTGTTTTTTCATTTTGGTGCTATGAGCTCTCCTAAATTTCCACTTTTAACTCCTCATAATTATGCATCATGGAAAATTAAGGCATGGAGTAAACTAATGGAAAAAGGACTCATTCATTATGTAAATGAAACTATTACAACACCACTTGATCCTAAGGCTGATCCTAATGCTCAAATTGAATGGCTTACTAAGAATGCTATGGCACTTGGAACTCTTAGAAAGTATGTATCAGATGACATCATTTTTCACATTGATAAGTGTACAATAATTAAAAAGGCTTGGGATATTTTTAAGAAATTGTATGGTCAATTTGATGAGATTAAGGGCTACAAGCTTGATAGTGAACTCACAACTTTGGATCCTAAGGATTTTGATACAATCCAAGATTATGTCACAAAAGCAACTGAGCTAAGAGCAAAGCTAAAGGATTGTGGAATTGACAAAAAGGATGCTCAATTGGTTTATAACTTGTTGGACAAGCTTCCTTCAGAGTATACAACCTTTGTATCTAGCTTTCACACCCATAGGTTAGCTCAAGGTTCCTCATACACTTCTCCCTCATTTGATTCATTCATGGAGATGTTGATACTTAAGCAATCTAAGTAGACCACGATGGGGATTCTCAAATCTTCAAAGTCACAAGCTTTGATGGCTAATAAAGGGAATCAAAGTAATCAAGGAAAAGGCAAGAATCAAAAGCAACCTAAGTCAAAACCACAACAAGATGGAGCACAATCTTCCTCTCCACAATAAGGTGATTCACTATTCTCACCTAAGAGGAAATCATATAAGGACAATCTTTTTTTTGGATATTGCAAGAAGTCAAGACATGATGAACATCATTGTTATAAGAAGGATAATGATGAGTTGAAGAATCTTCTTCAGAAGAATAGAATCAACCTACCTTCTAGAATGTCTACATCGGCTTCTTCTTCCAAGGATAAAGGAAAGGATCACTCTTTTGGGATAGATAAAGGAAAGGGACAAGCTCTTTGTGCTACTACAAGTCATGATTCAGGGAGATGGCTTCTATATTCAGGGGCTTCTCATCATATGGCATCTTCATAGTCTATGTTTTCTACATTTGAGCCTTGCCACATGCTGCAAATTTTGATGGGAAATCATACATACATGGATGTGATTGGGAAAGGATCTATTGCTATTGGGGATAACTCCTTCAATGATGTGTTGTGTGTACCGCACTTGACAAATAATCTTCTTTCTATCTATCAAATCACACATGGGGCAACTAGGAAAACTGTGGAGTTCACACTTGATTCAGTTATCATTAGAGACTTGGAGAGTGGAGCTATGATTGCGACTGGGGTGGTTGATCATGCATCTCGGTTGTACTCTTTTTCAGATTTTGGTCCTATTGATAAGGTTGGTTCTTCCTATGTTGATGATTCAGATTTTGAGAACTTTGGGCATTTGAACTTGGGGATTCTCACATGTGACCCCATTCTCGAGCCTTGCATTTCATCTCCTTCTATTGATATCACACCACCTATTGCACCTGATGATGCAACTAGTGCGACAATTTTGCCTTCTTATGATTTAGTGCAGCAGAATATTTCATGTCTTCCAGCTTCAGTTGATTGGGATGCCTACTTGACAGACATTGCAAGTTTGTTTGTGGAGTCCTACATTGCAGGTTTGGGAGACACCATTCATGACATTCATCTTCTCTTTGATGAAGATGATCCTTCTTTGATTGTTGCGAGGGATAACTCTGACCCTCTTGTGCATTCTCTACATGATCAATCTTTAGAGGTTGACATGATTGTGGATACTTTTGTACAAAACTTGGAGGAGGTCTCTTTATCTTTTGAGGAGACATATGAGTCTTTGGATATTGTTCTACATTCATCTCCACTAGATCTTGGAGTGCCTTTTTCAGCAGTGTGGCATAGTTTACCACCTTTGGAGGGGGTACCTTTCAGCATCGACGTGGGGACACTTGAGTAGTTTTCAGAGATTCCTTCCATCATGAGTATTTTTGCTTCATCTTCCCTTCATGGTTGGGGAGACTTCATGGATACAACTTTGGTTTTGTTTCTTCCTAAGGGGAGGAATTTTGTTTGATGTTCATGGAGAAGTTTCTTCATTCATCTTCGAGCTTCTATCATTTGTGCAGATTCCAGATTGAGGGGGGCTTCCTAGTCTCTCTTCTTCTTCTCTCATATGGGGGGTACTTTTTCCTCACATGGGGTTTTGTTCCTCACACACTTCAATGAGAGTTCTTTGTATCTAGTTTTTATCTCTCTTTTGGGGGAGGGTTTTTCTCTCTTTCCCCACTTTGTGAGAGATTTCCTTGCATTGGTTTTCATGCATTTAGATTTGTACATGGGTACCTAACATGGCCTCTTAGTTTGGACCCATCTTGCATTGCTTAGTTGCATTGTAGACTTAAGTGCATTCCCCTAAGTTGCACTTAAGGGGGGGTGTTGGTATAAATAATTATTCATCTTAGATATTATTACACCTTAATTAAGTTTACTTAGGAAATTCATTTCATAGTAGTTTGGGTATGAGACACTTGGGTGTTTGTGCCACATTGGGATAGTGTGTGTAGGAGAATTTCCACCTTTTATGGTGTGATCTTGTTGTTACACTCCACATTCAGTGGGTGATCCACCTCATGTGGAATATTATATTGTTTCTCCTACCTACCCACACCTATTTCCTACCTACCCTTGTTTCTTATTGAGCCACATGTCATGTTTTTGTGCTCACATATCCATATAGCCTTGCCTATATAAGCAGGCTCATATTCATTGTATGTAACGATTGATGATCCAGTTGATCAGTATTTTCATCTTGATAGAATACAGTTTATTTCTATCATATATTTTGTCTCTCTTATTTGTGCTTTCCATTGCCTTTTGATCTTGGCAAAATCTCACAAAATGACATTACAGTTCCTACTATTTCCAAGACTCTATAAAACTATATGGAACCTAACCCTATAGAATGGACCTTACTTTTATAGAGATCCTAAGAAAATTTGGAACCCTAACTTCTATCCTTGATTTCCCTTTTATAGAAAACAAGGGAACAACAAGCTTCAGGTCAAAAGACACCTATCAGCAAAACCAAGCCCAAAAGGCTGTACATAATTCTGTTACAAAATATTCCTTATCCACATGCTGGTGCCCGTGATGAGGTGGAGCCAAAATCTTCAACTGATTATTGGTAGAAACAAAATTACTTGAGCTGTGTTGATATCACCCAGACACTTCTGCATGGACCTTGAGATACTCAGTCTTCTCTTCACAATATTTCCTCTCCTGAAAAGGAAAATAGATCCTAACAAGAAATAAGATTTCCCATGAATTAGAGGAAAATCTCCAACCTTTATGTCCCGGATCAGAGAAAATGGAAAGAGGAGCTTGGGGGTAAATATAATTTGTTGAGAATGCATTGTAGCTTCCATGTCATTGCAGAGATGATTGGCTGCTAATCCTTACTTGAACAAAACCTTCTTTCAGTTCCCTACAAGCTAATCCATGTGAAGGATCATCATCTTGATATTTTTTTCTCATCTTGCAAGCTATGGATTTCAACAATCATGCCTACAACTTAGTTCACCATCATTTCTAGGTCATCACTTCATTGCCACCTGCATATGTTCACCATGCATGAATTATTATGTTCTGATTTTATTCCTTACTAAATGTATAGTCTTCTACTTCAGGATTCTTATCAACAAGAAATCTCTGAATTCATCAGAGAACTCGTGATCCATCATATCTAAATCTAAAAGTAATCTCGATCCTTTCACATCTCTCAGATATCATTGTTAATTGTCTAATCAATCCTTTACCTAGCAAGGACCTTGCACAAGTGTCCTCAGGGGTGAGTCGACATTCAAAACTTCAAACTCATTGCCATCAATCCTAAGTTGACAAGTCTACATCCTATTCATCCTATCTTTCCTGCACATGCTACGACCAATGTCTTTAATGATCCCTCTTAATCTCATATTTGAAATTGATTTGCAGATCTTACCTAGCTTGACAAATCAAATGATCATTGTCTATTGATGCGGCATTTGACCTCCCCTTTGTATCCGTGGACCCACAAAGTCATGACTAATCAATTCCATATCATCTTTTGACTAGACTTTGTTAGCAGCCCCACCGTAGGTCTTCCTAGTCAGCCCGATATACCTAGAATCATCTCATGATGTTGTGGTTTGTAACTTCCTTGCAACTTCCATCATGGGGATATGCGGGCCATCAGATCTATTCACGCTTTATTGTTCTGCACAGTGCTTGTTAACCCTTTTAGAATTAAAATTCGAGCACCTTTTTTCATAGAACATAACATCGTCATTCATCTTGAACACGTGCCAATTGATAGGACTATTAGTAAACCGATTTTTACTGCCTGAGAACTGGTCACACAAGGCTTTGGTAGGTTACACCACCAGCTTGTCATTTTCTGCTGAAGACACATGGCATCATCTCATGATGCCACAATCTTTATCTTCACTACCATTTCAACCACAGGGAAGTGCAGACCATCAGATATGTTATGCTTTTATCAACCAGCCAAAATACGTAGGATTTTTAGACTTAGGAAAAATGTAGGCGCATGCATAAATATTAAAAGAGAGCGAGTATTGGGAAAATTTTGCATATGACTTTAGGAAAATCATTTCTAAAACCGGTCCACCACCACTTAGTGCCTAGAAAATAAAATGGCCTCGCCCATAGAATACAACCCTCGGCCTTAAGTGGGAAAAAGTAACGACGAGATATATCATTGCTAGGGTTTTCTTCACAAAACATAAGAAATTTTTATAAACCCTAAATCGTAGACCTTGGACCTTTACAAAGGATGCAAATAAAACCAGAAGGATCAATATTTAAGCTCAAAATTGAAAATTCTCATGCAATCAATTTTCAAGGCTATCACAGGTTAAGGAAAGCTTTATATGGATTGAAACAGGCACTTAGAGCTTGGTATGGAAGGTTGGGTAAATATCTTTTGAATCTTGGTTTTACTAAGGGTAACACTGACAGTAATCTATATTATAAGGTCACTGATGATGATATATTACTTATTGAAGTGTTTGTTGATGACATCATTTTTGGAGGTGAAGATAAGTTGTGCATGGAATTTTCTAAGAATATGGAGAAGGAATTCAAAATATCTATGATTGGGGAAATAAAAAATTTCTTACGTTTGCAGGTTACTTAGACTGATAAAGGTATTTTCATCTATCAAACTAAGTATGCTAGGGAATTGTTGAAGAAATTTGGTATGAGAGATTCTAAACCGGTATGTACTCTTATGGTTACAAGTGAGAAATTGACAGGGAAAAATGTTTCTGCACCAACAAATCTTAAAAGATACAAATCTATGATTGGAGGTCTTCTTTATTTGACTCAGACTGAGCCTGACATAATGAATTTTGTTTGTATTGCATCTAGATTTCAAAGTGATCATAGAGAAAATCATTAGAGTGCGGTGAAAAGAATTTTTATATACTTGAAAGGTACATCTGAATATGGTTTATGGTACCCTAAGGATGATGACTTTACTTTATGTTCATATACAAATGTTGATTGGGATGGTGATGTTGATGATCGGAAAAGTACTCCCGATGGAGGTTTCTTTCTTGGAAAGAAGATGGTTTCATGGATCAGCAAGAAAAAATCATGTACTTCTTTATCTACTACTGAAGCTGAGTATGTTGCTGCTACTACTAACTGTACACAGGTTTTATGGATGAAGAAAATGTTGAAGGATATCAAAGTGCATTGCACTGGACCGGTAGTTATTCACTATGATAACTCTGCTGCTATTGACATATCAAAGAATCAGGTATTTCATTCTAAGACAAAGCACATATCTATCAAGTATATTTGTTTGAAGGAGAAGGTGGAAGAAAATGAAGTTAGACTGGTTTATGTGAACACTAAAGAGAAAATTGCAGATATTTTCATTAAACCTTTGCCTAAAGAACCATTTGAGTACCTAAGAGATAGGTTAGGGGTTTTTGCCCCTTCGATAAAGAATTGATTGATGCTTTTTGGCATCAGTCTGATATGTATAATCAGAGATATTATTCATTCTGGCACTGATGTGGGGATGCTACTGGTCAGAGGGAGTAGTTAGCTTTGTGTTTTAGTGGTTTATGTTTTTTGCTTTGATATTTTTGTCATATTTTCATCATTGATGTCAAAGGGGGAGAAATATTGATGTGAAAAACTTAAGGAGTTGTATATATTAGGGGGAAAGATATATGTGTAATTCATGATAGACTTATAAAGCACTGAGAGGGGGGGGGGGGGGTGAATCAGTGACAACAAAAATAATACCACTTGAAACACAAACTGGTAGAGATACTTAACAAGTTTATTTAATACTATGCATGCAATCCAAAATGATATTAAAGCATCCACAACAAGTAAAACATCCACCATAACACAAGTGCTTATACATGGAAAACCCAAATGGGAAAAACTATGGTGAGATGGGACTCACAAGTTAACTATCTACAGTAATAGGTAATTGATTGGTTAAGGTCTGTTGGCGTGATGATGATTTTAATGAATGACTTCATATGTTGTCATTGATGGAACATGTACACACACACATATGTTCACATTGTCTACCAGTATTACTTCTAAACTTACTTGTATTGCAACCAGTATTGGAAGTTTTGTTTATGATAGTTTAGAGTGTCAAACTGGTACATGGAGACAATCGATATATGCAGGAATGACATGACACCTACTTGAAGATTCAGCAGAGACCATCAAACAAGAAAATGGAGGACAATCAGTTTACATGTTTAAATGGTTAACTCTAACTAGTATCGGTTTTCCAACTGGTATTCATTGATTGTGTGATGAGTTATCACCAGTCAAGATGAGTTATTGTAACCAACAAATTTTGGCAATAACTTGTGATGAGTTATGTTTGATTGTCCAGATACACTGCACCTAGGAAATTGTGATATGATTTCTAAGCCGACATGAAATCTAAATGTCTATATAATGACATTATGATGAACTATTTCTTATGAGATGATTTGATGCAAAGATAGAAGTGTTAAGTTGTTGAAGGCATTTCAGAATATGTTGGTGATGCAGTTTTGAGTGTGCAAAAGAGGATCTATTCAAGCAAGTTGTGCTACTTCTAGATCACACCACCTATTGTTTTCTAATCACTACAACAGTAAAATCCCCTAACTAGGTAACTAACAAGCTTTATTGTACAAATCCTTTAACAAGGTGATCCATTAGTTTGGATTCTAAAATCCTCTACTGAGGTTACTTCTAACATGGTACTACCTTTAACAAGGTATAGCTCCTAACAAAGCTTTGGTATCTTTAATAGGATTCGCTCCTAGTAGAGCACTTTTATAGACCTTAACCAGTCAGTTACCTATTACTATAGATAGTTAACTTGTGAGTCCCATCTCACCATGGTTTTTCCCATTTGGGGTTTCCATGTATAAACACTTGTGTTATGGTGGATGTTTTACTTATTGTGGATGCTTTAATAGCATTTTGGATTGCATGCATAACGTTTGATAAACTTACTAAGTATATCTACTGGTCAGTGTTTAAAGTAGTAGTTGTTGGCATTTTTGATGTTTATGTTGTGATTGTCATTGATGGACACACACTTGCATTGAGATCCCCTTTATATGTATGAGTTAGAGTGCAACCGGTATTTGTTCCAACCAAAATTTTGTATTATAGTCTTTAGACTATTGGTGTTTTGTAGAATGTGTTTCCCGGTCTGAAGTGGCATGTTGACCCCAAGCGGTTCGTGGATCCCAAGCGGTACGAGGAATTAAAGAAGCATAACACATTTTTACCAGACTTCATTTTTGACAAACTGGCAACCGGTATATTGTATGAACCGGTAATACTCTATGATGAGTTACCATCCACTGATTGTTTGACGGTGCCGACACTTTAACGGTGCTTTTTGTGTCATTTTACCAAGTATTTCAAGGTTCATTGAACCTAAGAAACTGTAATGTAATCCTATTGGACTGACATGAAACCAGATTCCTTTATAAGGACATCATGTCTAGGGTTTTAGGTTGTTGATGTGGCTGTAGTGAAAGTTTATGTTGTTGCTAGGGTTTAAGGTGGTTGAGGAGTTGGAGAGAATATGAATGTGTAGAAGACTGAAGTAATGCTGGAATGCATTAGGAATGAGCTATCAAGGATCTAACTGAGCAGTCTATTCTATTAGCTAGATCAAACACTTGTTGATTACTCACATCTTTGAAAAGTCTGTAGCTCTTAACCGGGTAGGCCCAAAAGCCTTTTGTAAATCCTCTAACAAGGTGGTTCACATCTGTTGATCTAAAATCCTCTAGCAAGGTAGTCTTTAATCGGACTTATCTCCTAACAAAGATTGAGATTCCTAACAGGATCTGTTATGGTAAAGAACATTGTAAGACCTTAACTGGTCTGACCTTAACCGATCTGGTTCCTATTCTGTAGATAGTTACTTGTGAGTTCCATCTCACCGTGGTTTTTCCCATTTGGGTTCCACGTTAAAATCTCTTGTGTTATGGTGTTTTTGCTTCTGTGGGTGAATGCATTATTAGCTATTTGGTTTGCATGTGTGTTAACCGGTTTGTCTGCTAAACTGTTTTACCATTTTACTGTTAGTCTTGCAAAGTGTTTAAGTGTAGAGATTTTTGGCATACTAATTCACCCCCCTCTTAGTATTCATCAATTGGTATCAGAGCCTACCTTTCTATAAGTTTAACCACTTGGAAAGAGATATGGGGGAATACTCTATAAGGGAGCTTACTCATCGGCTCACTCAGTCTAAGCAAACCTATGATGATCTTATGGTCAAATACAAGGCGTCTCAAGCAAAAAGGAGAGAACATGCAGAAAAGCTGATGGAGCTATCTAAAAATAGTTCTTCAGATGAAGCAGACATGGAAGCCCTAATTGCAGAAGTAAATAAGTTGAATGAATGAAACTCCAACCTGAGAAAGGAGTCCAAAGGACTGACTATCCAGATGTGTCAAGAGCTTGAGAACCGGAGGAAAGCTAAAGATCTGGTGAAAGAAAGAGATCATGAGATCTCCAAGCTGAAACAAGAGATCAGTGCCCTAACTGCTCAACTCCATGCAAACAAAGTGGAAAAGGAAGACACGCAAGGTGAACTGAACAGTTTCATCTCTGAGAATGAAAACCTGATGGAAACAAATGCTACTATTTCCAAAGAACTCTCCGAGTCAAAGGAAATACTTGCCAAGTTCAACAAGAGCACTGTCAAGCTAGAGCAAAAGCTTGAATCTACCAAACCAATCAAGAATACTGATCGACTTGGCTATTCTGGTCATGAGGAAGGTGAGACCTCTGGTACAAATGCTGGAGAATCAAAGAAACAACTGACATCAAAGGGTAAAGGTAAGCAAAATTTTAAACCTGTTTGCTTTAACTGTCTTAAAGAAGGACATACTGCCAATGTGTGTAGGAGTAAGGCTTACAACAATTTTCCTTATTTTCTAAATGGTAAGCCTAGATCCTATAGATTCAATGGTAACTGTTATGCATGCAACAAGTATGGGCATAGAGCATCTGAATGCAGGTCTGTTATGAACAACACTGGAAGATATCCTCAGAGGACCCAAGGAGTTGGTCCTGAACCTTTTGTGAACTGGAATCACAACCGGTTTAATGCCTTCAATCATTAGCCAAGAAGCGGTGGCTATCAAGCGGAAACCAGATGGAGAGAAAACTGTATGGTCTATCATGGTCATGGTCACACTACTGCAACATGTAGAAGGAAGTATGGAAACATGAACAATGGACCTTGGGGAGCACCTGGATTGGTCTGTTATCACTGCAATAAACCAGGTCACGTTGCCAAATTCTGTAGATCAAGAAAGAACATATTTGATGATATACCAGTCACTCCAGAAGGAAATATTGATTTTGACACTGTTCAAGTGGATATGAACACAATCTGGAAGAAGAAACCAATGGTGTTACTAGAGGAACCGGTTTTTGCACCTAGTATGGAAATTACGGAACTGACAAACTAAGCTTCAGAAAAGCTTAGGGGGAGAAAATGGCGAAATGTTTCGAACCCAAAGTTGACACCAGTAAAAGACCTTAACCGGTATGCGATACCTATCATTTGGTGGAAGACTGGAAATGGTAAAAGGCAAATTAGGTTTTATGCCCTAATAGTGGAGCATTTATTGCGGTAGGTGAGGAATATGTTTAAAACGATTTTTCAAATCATTTCTCACTATCAGTTTTCGAACGAAGAAAAGTTTTCCAAAGAGCAGAGTGAAGAAAAGGTGATTTGTGCTGAGATTTTGAGAAATTGAGAAACTGCGAAGGAGATTCAAATTCAAATTGCAAACAATCAAGTGAAGAACGCAAAGCGGTGATTCTGCAACCAACGGAGTGTGAAGTGAAGGAGAATTTGAAAGCCCCAAATTCATGTGTTTCAAAAGGTATTTCTCAAGTTTTTAAGTTTCTATCATGGCTTCCGCATCTCATACCAGTTCTAGTGCATTTGTCAAGTCTACAAGTTTTATTCAATGCAAGTCTAAGTATAATGCCCTATCACAAGTTCCGGCTGGTGTTATAGTAGAAGAAGGGATTTTTGATTACATAGATTGCAAGATTGAAGACCTAGGGTCACTAGATATCCACTCCCAGCTAGGTTTGTTCTGTGGACAAGATAAAATGATCAAACTGGAGTATAGTATCTTGGAGAAGAAGAAGCTCCACAATGTTGTTTATTTCCTAGAGGATTTCATAGATGATCACATTAGGATCATTCTGAGCAGAGTTCATGGTGACAAGATGTACCTAGAAAGAACGCATTATATAACACCACAAGCAATTCATGTCGTCACTGGTTTCTGTAATATAGGGGATGTGCCAACCCTAAGGATGATAAGAAAAATTGAAATTTCCAAGCTCACCGGTTCAGTGAGCGACTCACGAGGTATGATCGTCAATTCCATCAAGGATGATTTGGTGAAGTATGCATGTATGGTGATTGGATACCAGACATTCTCAGCCAGCAGAATTAACTCTGTATCTGTTGTAGCGGTAAATGCCGCTTACCGAATGATCAAGGAGGATGCATCATTTGACCTATGCACTAGTATGCAAAGGCAACTCCTATTGAATCTGAAGTCGATCAAATAGGATAATGCACTGAGGTTCAAGTTTGGACAACTATTGGTTGGGTTGTTCTTTTACTTTCAAGGATACTTCCCAAGAGTGGGAGACATTCAGTGGTCAGCGGACCAACCGGTTACCAAACAAATAAAGGAAATTTTGCAAGCAGTGGGAACCGGTTACCCTGAAGTTCTAAACAAGTATTTTGATGAGTTCAGATGGAAAATGATCCAAAGAATGAGAATATCAGGTGACATCATCAAGAAATATGAAGATGATATTTGTTTCACCATCAAGGTGGATCAATGCATAATGGAGGCTGTTTAGCCTAGAGTGGAAGAAGTGGAGCCAATGGGCTATGAGGTGATGTATGATATGCTGGAAGGGTATGCCTCTACCCTTATTGCCTCACCGCTTGATCCTAAGGCAAACAGAATTGGCACCTACCTAGAGAGGATAACACCGGTTGACGAACCACCAACAAAGAAAGGAAAAGAGGCTTTAGTGAAGAAGGGAAAAGAAGTGCCATCCGCATCTGCACCGGTTACAACAGCAAGTCCAAAAGTGACCAAATGGTCACTGGCTAAAGTCTTCGAGAGGAAAAGGAAGACAAAAAGCAATACATTGGACTCAGAGGAAACTGTGTCTGAGGAGCAGCCCAAGAAGGTGAGATAGACAAGAAAAAAGACAAAGAATGAACCGGCATCATCTGCATCGGTAAATATAGATATCTCTTCCTATAAACCTTTGACACATTGTCAAAGAACAATAAAGAATATTAGGAGAAAATTGCTACATGATTTAATTGAGTATTTTGATGACTTTAATGATGATGAAAAGGAAGCGGTTGAAAAGGAAATAATTCAGTATTTATGTGTTAATGACCGGTCGCCTTCAGAAATTTGTTCTGAAACACCGAATTCTTTGTATAAGTCCTTAGATAATAAATGGCGCATTGCCATAGAGCAAGAATAGGAAATGAGAGAAAAAAATTTTGCTAAACATTTTCCTGATGTATCAAATTTAGAACTGTTTGATGTAATGAACAAATACAAAGGTCTTTTCTTCATGAGAAGAAGAAGACTCCTGTTACTAGAAGGGAAGGGTAAAGAAGTGCTCAAGGATACACACACCTGTGCTCTAGAAGCTCTAAAGATGCATCGAGTGGCTGAAGCCAACTGGCAAGCTGAGAAAGAACTGGTTATATCCAAACTGGATGAAGTAATTGATGATGAAGGAAATCCAGTTGATGAATCGGTCGACACTATTGATGTTGATGCCCTGGACGTAGAAGATGTTACTCAGGAAACACCATCTGAGGCAGCAAGACAAGAGCAACAGGCTGAACAGGTTGATAAGCAAGCTGAGGATAGATAGGAAGCGACAAAGGAACAGGCAGAGCAGAGGAAAAAGGATGAAGGAAAGAAGAAGAAGAATGATGAAGAAGAGAAGAAGAAGAAGGATGAAGAAGAGTAGAAGAAAAAGGATGAAGAAGAGAAGAAGAAGAAAGATGAAGAGGAGAAGAAGAAGGATGAAAAAGAGAAAAAGAAATAAGAAGATGCAAGTAAGAAGAAAGAGGAAGAGGATGAGAAGAAGAGAAAGGAAGAGGAGAAGTGAAAGGAAGCAGAAAAGAAAAAGGCAGAGGAGAAGAGGAAGGAAGCTAAGAAAAAGAAGAAGGAAGAGGAAGACAAGGAATAGGAGAAGAAGAAGGAAGCACAAAAAAACAAGAAGGGAGAAGAAGAAAAGGAAGAGGAGAAGAGGAGAGAAGTGGACAAGAAAAAGGTTGAGGAGGACAAAGAAGAGGAGAAGAGAAGAGAAGAAAAAAGCAGAAGAGGAAAATGAAAGAGAAGCGGCAAAGAGCACCCAGATGGAGACTCCAAAGGCAACTAGTAGTCAAGCCAAACTGGCTGACCTCACCAGTCCTATCGACCTCCAGTCTACAAGTGAAATGGAGCTGATGCAGAGCATCAAAGTTGCCTAAGAACGACTTGAAAACATTCGGAGGAAGAAGGACTAGGATGTAATTCAAGCAGCTGTGGACACTCTTACCGGTTTGATACCCGGTACTAACCTTCCGTGCACTGAATCATCACTGGCCAAACTAAAGCTCCTATGCACAGTAGTGGATGATCAGGTGCAAAGCCTAGAAGAGGTAGTAGAGGAAAATGTCAAGAAAGAGCATAAAAAAGCTCTTAATATAGCTCTAGTGAAGAAGTTGAATGAGCTCCAGTCTGAACTGAAAAAAGAACAAAAGGATATAAGGGATGCTTTGGATGAAGGGAATCTGCTACTCAGCAAGATCTGCCAACCCCATCTATTCTATGACGATGTGCTAGCTCAGAAGCAAAACCTTCAAATGGACTTACAGTCCTACATGAGCACATTCAAGCCACCTTATGATTCCTTTACAACTTATGGGTAAACCATTCACTAGTTTCACATCCAATTAGAAAAAATGGAGCAAGAGATCAACACCTGGACTAGAGATTTGTAGGAGCTACAACTGGTTCTACTCCCAAGTCTACAAATTCTTCAGAAGTGCTGTTTGAATCTGGATACCTTAACAGTGACACAGGAGATAAGCACAATTGATGCCATAGAAGAACAGGTCTCCCAGATGTAGACAGAGAAAGAAGTAGCCACCTCCCTACTTGAGTCTTGGTCTTTATCGATGAAACAATTCTTGCAGGACTTTAAATCTATTTTTGACAAGTATTATTCCTTATTGTCATAAACTTTTATTATTTTAATATGAAATGAAAACAGGGTTGTTCAGCTGTACTTTGTCATTATTGGCAAAGGGGGAGAAGAATTCTATTTGAGAGAAGTATCTAGTAATCAAAATTTTGATATATGCTCTAAATATCTCAATGTTTATGCTCTATATGCAAAATTGCTATACATTGTATTGTCAAAGGGATAGTGTATATGCTTAGGGGGAGCAATTTTGCTAATGGCATGATTTCGTTGTAAAACACTTAGATGTCAAAATTTTATTTTCCTAAGTGTTGCCATCAATGCCAAAGGGGGAGATTGCTGGCATTTTTTATGTTTATGTTGTGATTGTCATTGATGGACACACACTTGCATTGAGATCCCCTTTATATGTATGAGTTAGAGCACAACCAGTATTTGTTCCAACCGGAATGTTGTATTATAGTCTTTAGACTATTGGTGTTTTGCAGAATGTGTTTCCCGGTCTGAAGTGGCATGTTGACCCCAAGCGGTTCATGGATCCCAAGCGGTATGAGGAATTAAAGCAGCATAACACATTTTTACTAGTCTTCATTTTTGACAAATCGGCAACTGGTATATTGTATGAACCGGTAATACTCTGTGATGAGTTACCAACCGACATTTTGTGATGAGTTACCATCCACTGATTGTTTGACAGTGCTGACACTTTAATGGTGCTTTTTGTGTCATGTTACCAAGTATTTCCAAGTTCATTGAACCTAGGAAATTGTAATGTAATCCTATTGGACCAACATGAAACCAGATTCCTGTATAAGGACATCATGTCTAGGGTTTTAGGTTGTTGATGTGGCTATAGTGAAAGTTTATGTTGTTGCTAGGGTTTAAGGTGGTTGAGGAGTTGGAGAGAATATGAATGTGTAGAAGACTGAAGTAATGCTAGAATGCATTAGGAATGAGCTATCAAGGATCTAACCGAGCAGTCTATGCTATTAGCTAGATCAAACACTTGTTGATTACTCACATCTTTGACAAGTGTGTAGCCCTTAGCTGGGTAGGCCCAAAAGCCTTTTGTAAATCCTCTAACAAGGTGGTTCGCATCTATGGATCTAAAATCCTCTAGCAAGGTAGTCTTTAATCAGACTTATCTCCTAACAAAGATTGAGATTCCTAATAGGATCTGTTCTGGTAGAGAACATTGTAAGACCTTAACCGGTCTAGTTCCTATTCTGCAGTTAGTTACTTGTGAGTTCCATCTCACCGTGGTTTTTCCCATTTGGGTTTCCATGTCAAAATCTCTTGTGTTATGGTGTTTTTGCTTCTATGGGTGAATGCATTATTAGCTATTTGGTTTGCATGTGTGTTAACCCGTTTGTCTGCTAAACTGTTTTACTGGTTTACTGTTAGTCTTTCAAAGTGTTTAAGTGCAGAGATTTTTGGCATACTAATTCACCCCCCCTCTTAGTATTCATCAGTTGTTGGCAATTAACACTCATCGGGTTCATTTTGTTTTCATTGATGGAAACAAGTTTCAATGAAAATCATTTACCTGCATTAGGAGGCATATATCGGTAGACATCGTCTTTGGAGTATCCAGGATTACATCGGCACCGGTACCAATATCAAGGAAGAATTATTTAGTAAATCATTTTGTAATTATTGTCGAGGCCAACATTGAATATCTTTTGTAATGCATTGTAAGCCAATATAAGGCATATTGTTTGTAATGGGTATATAGGTTAGTCTGCTAGGTTCATTTTGAATATGACAGAGGATGCGACATAGGAGAATACATAAGAAATGTATAATGCAAAGTATATGTATGTAGATCATTTGTATGCAAATTTTATATCATGTAATGATCTATAGATAGTTTGGATAGAATTCTTGGAGGAGAAAAGATACCAGTAGTAGTGTTCAGGGTTTATGAACTGGTACAGAGAAGAGCTAGAACTGAAACTCTATTTGGCATAGCAGATACATTTTTGAGTTTATTTTTATTGTTTTACTTCAACAAAAGCTTGCTGTCAGTGAGACTCTTTAGTGATGAGCAGTATGCTCTAGGCAGTGTGCCTTTCTGCATGTGCAGACCCCCATTATATGTAATATCCTTTCATATGGCGAGTGAACTAATATTGTGGGTCACAAATCCCACTATGGTTTTTCCTCTTTGAGGTTTTCCACGTATAAATTATGTGTATTATGGTGTTCATTTATGTAGATGGTTTATTTGCTTCATGTTATATGTTTATGTGTTTACCGGTTTATATGTGTATGGTATAAAAGGATAAAACACTGATTCACCCCCCCTCTCAGCATTCTTGGATCCCAACAATTGGTATCAGATCCTGGTACCTCGGAAGAAGTTTAATAGCTTGAGGAAGATCCTGAAACTAGAATCTCTAAACATGGCTATGGAGAAGCAACTTGAGATGGCTCTTGAGGATTATGATGTTGAAAGCATGAAGAACTTGAAATTGCAAGAAGAATTGAATTCTATAAATGAGTTCATTCTTATCCTGCAAGAAAGGTTATCATCAGCTCAAGCCAAGAGAAAGGAACTTTTGCAAAACCCAGATGATGAGGAGAAGAATGCACTTAAGGAAAAATGCCAGAAATTATGGCAAGCAAACATGCTCATGAACAATGAAATGCAAGATCTGACTATGAGGTTATCAAAAGGTATTGAGGATAGAAAGAAGAAGGAAGATAATCTTGTTATATCTCTGAAGAACAAATTCGATGAATGTGGTAGATTGACTCATGAGAATAATTTGTTGAGAACTGATTAGGCACACTCCTGGAACAATGAACAAGAACTTAAAAGAGAAATAACTACTCTGAGAGATGATCTGACTACTGCAAGTGAGTATAAATAAAAATTCAAGATTAGTGCTACACAGTTGGATGACTTATTGAAAAGACAAAGGTTGATTGATGATTCTAGAGGACTTGGATTTGTACAAGGTGAAAGATCTGGTACTGCTAATGAATATTAGGCAATAGGTATGCTAAACTCATTAGAATAGAGGAACCCGGTAAGGCAATATAATGCTTATAAATTCAATGGTAGATGTTTTGTTTGAAATAAATTTGGGCATATGGATAAACAATATAGAAATAAAGCAAATCAGAACTACAATTCTGTTCTCGGTCAATGCATAAATTGTAAGAAATATGGTCATAGATCAAAATATTGCAGAATGAATGTTAAATTTAATGCATGTGGAAAATTTGGACATTTTGCTAATCATTATAGGTCAAGGAATGACACCGGATTTGTCAAAGCAATTCAAAAGGACAATGTTACATGCAAAAAAATAGGTCATATTGCTAAGTATTGTAAAAGCAAGACTCAGCCAGTTAGCAATGATAAAGATAATGAGAAAGGAAAACAAAAGGTAGATGAAATACAACAAGATCAGACCAAGAGATGGGTTAGAAAATTTGAAGAACCAAGTGCAGATGGATCTACACCGGTAACTCCACCGGTAGAACAGGGTATTCCTCCACCGGTGGGAAATTCCATTGATAACTAAGGCATAAGCCTTAGGGGTTGGCAAAGTCATTGCAAAATCCTGCATATTACTTCAGAAGAGATCTAGAAGAGATCGAGAGAGTTGTGTTCATCATTAATGAAGGTTCACCTTGCACAAGACTGTGAAACTGACATCCGTAGAGTTATTCGTGAAGCATTTATTACAAAGAAAGATTTGGGTTTTATTTGCTGGTAAAAATGGTAAGTGAATTCATTTTTACTCACTAAGCATTCAAGCATTCAGAGTGAAGAAAAGGCAAATTTCAGGTGAATTAAGAGAAAGCAAAGGCATTCTGAAAGGATTTCGAGCAGTTATCTGAGAAATACTCAATCTTCCATTGGCATTCACTTTCAAGTATTCTTCAAAATGGCATCTAGATCTTCAGCTCCTACTTTCAATACAAATCCCACCATTGTCAAAGTCAAGGATAGGTTAAGGCCCATATCCAAGGAGGTTCCCAAAATTGCTAAGAAAGAAGACTTTGTGGGAGCATTTTCTAGGGTTCCTAATGGTGTGATGTATGTTGAAGACGTAATGACATACATTCACTACACCCTGGAGGATCTAGGCACAAAAGAACATCAAAAGCATGTATCAATCCATGATACTAGGAGACTCTAAAACCATCAAGTTTGAATACAAAGCAATTGAGGATCTAGGGTTAACCGGTATTCTATACATACCAGAATTCAAGGATGAAGTCATCAGATACATTTTGAGTAGGGTTCACAACGAGTTTTTATGGCTGGATCAGCCTTACATGATCATGAAGGAGGATATTCAAGTAGTCACCAGCTTACCCAAAGTTGGACAAGAACCTGGAAAGAAAATTTCCAACACAGAGGTTGAGAAACTCACCGGTACAACTCCTGATAGTATATCAATGAGGATTAGCACAATTACTGACACTAATGTGAAATTTGCAAGCATGATAATAGGTTATAAGGTAACTCAATCTAATTGACTGAATTCTATTTCTAGTTTATGCATTCATGCTGCATATCAGATGCTGAGGAATAATGCAAAGTATGATTTATGTGAATGGATGAGGAGTTAGTTGATATTGAACCTTGGAAACATCAAGGGAATCAAGAAAGGAACTTTTAGATATGGTAATCTCATTGTATGTCTAATGCTTTACTTCCTAAATGAGCTACCTAGTCTTTGCAAGAAGCGTTGGGCTCATGACATACCGGTAGGTATGCATATAAAGGAATAAATTACCAATCATGGTACTGGCAGAGATGAGAAACTTTGGGAGTATTTCAAAACATTCCAAGAAAACATGAGGCAAAGGGAGATAATATCAAAGAAAATTGTGGAGAAGTACTCCACTAATATCTATTTTATGGTGAAAACTAATGAAACTCTTATGGAAGCAGTTAAACCTAGGACAATATGGGTTATTGAGCTTCGATATGAGGTGGATGATAGAATTTTTGAGATCTATGCAAAAATGCTCCTAGAAGCCCCATTGGATGACAAAACAGGGCATTTTGGCACAACAGAAGAGAAGCCACTTGAAGTCAAAATTGTTTTTAACAGAAAGAAAAGAGAGAAGAAAATAGAAAAGATGTCTGTATATGTACATGATGTAATTCATAAGATAGACACTCAACTAGGTTCTAGATCCAAACTAGCAGTAGAACCAATAGTGACTAGTGTTGTAGAGGTGAAGAAGCCTAAAGGTTACATTTCTACCATCACTTCTGGTTCTGACCCCGAGGATAAGGCACCTCTAGCTTTCAGAAGGGTACAAAGGAAGAAAGTGGATCAACCATTGGTAGAGCAGAAGAAGGTAGAGCCTAGGAGGAGACTTGTCAGAAAGCCAACTAAATGCAATGCACCACCACCTTCGGAAAGGAATCCTATATAGAAGAGGAAACCTGTCACATCTACACCGACAACCACAAGCAAAAAGAAGAAGAGTGATAACACCAGGTTTGGTAAGACTAAAATGACCTGTGCTGAGCTAATTGATGAAATAAAAAAAGATGAAATTTTGAAAAATGTATCTGTGTTATGAGAACCTAGAAGAAAATGAGCAAAATGAAATAGAAGAGGTTGTTTTTTTACATACAGACATTTATAAGAAAGCCTTAATAGAAATTTTGAAGGAGATTCCTCTATCTTTGTATAATTAACTTGATGCTAGAAGACTTGACGTTGTCAAGAGAGATAGGGAGATTAAGGAAGTAGCACTTTTGGAAATATGTCATTGTATAAACAATGAGGAAATGAAAAGATGGATAGATGTTGCAAATAGGACAATTTTTAGTAGTAAACCCCAACAAATAAGCCTAATGATGGGTAGAGTTAATGAGGTGATAAATGAGACCAGTAAGGGTTGGACCAAATTCTTCCAAAAGAATCCAGATTTTGTCACATCTCATGAAGAATTTGTTAAGGATACATCTTCCACCATTCTAGATAAATCAAAAGGGAAAGGTATTTTGGGTAGTTCAACTCCAATTTTGACTAAACTGACGATAACTATAGATATACAGACACAATCGACTAAGGAGAGTGTACAGTCCATACTGGCTAAAACTATTTTTGAGGAAGGAAATGTACATGATACTATAAATATTATGGATAATATTCCACCAGCAGTAACTGACACTGAACCAAGTGGTGAAGCCACCGATGCAAGAGAGGTTGTAGAGGGTAAGGTAAATGGAATCAAATCTACACTGATAATTAAAACTGATTTCCCAACAAAGGTTTTGGAAATTGACACTTCTCAAGTTGAGAAGAAATCCATCACTGAGATGAGTCCCACTGAGTTGATGATGATGGAAACTCAAAAACTATTAAAGGAGGGTACTGCAAACAATGAAATAATTGACGAATCAGTTATAGTATTGCACAGATTGACACCTGATTGTAAGATTGACACTTGATTGTAAGATTGAAGATGGAGCAAGCCCTTTCGACAAGCTCAAGACTCTAACATAATATGTTTCTAACAATTTTCAATCTCTGAGGCAGATTGAAGACTGACACGCTTTAGAAAGATTCACTACAACTAAAAGAGAAGCCTTTGACAAGCTCATAGAAACAGCAAAAAAGAAAATTGAAGCTAAACTCATTCTTATTGAGAACTGTTTGAAACAAGGTACACATATCTATAGGGTCTGTTGTAACATAGAAATTCTTATAGCTAATGTAGATAGCAAATTGAAGGAGCTACATGATAAGGTAGCTAGCATTGCTAATTCTTTTGATGGATTAACTGCACTAACCACATTTGTTGATGGACAAATTTTGTCCTTGGAGAACCAAATTTTTTCTTTTGAGAAGGAGAGAGATAAAGTCATTAGGAGAGCAAGGAGTCTTAGAGGATTGGTGAGTCCCAAATTGGATTCACTGGGTATACATAAAAGAGAGTGCATGGAATTTCTAAACCCACACCAGTAAAACTCAAGGAGAAGGAAACATTTGTCCACTTACTAAGTAATCTAGCATCCATATCTGACACATTCAAAACTATCTGGGATACATATCTTCAGTTGTTGAATAAGGGTTACCCAGAAATTTTGAAGTGGGTCAAGCTCTAGTAAAATTAATAGTATTCATTTATTCTTTCATCGGTCTTTGGCATTGATGCCAAAGGGGGAGTATGTATATATGTGAAAAATATCAGAGAAATCAAATAGGATCATAGGGGAAGGATTTCAAGATATCAGGAGTGCATTTCTCAGGGGGAGCATATTTTAGTGGAACCGATAGAGAATCCATTTTTCACATGAGGGTTTCCATCAATGCCAAAGGGGGAGATTGTTGGCAATTGATACTCATCAGATTCATTTTGTTGTCATTGATGGCAACAAGTTTCGATGGAAATCATTTACCAACATTAGGAGGCATATACTGACAGGTACCAGCTTTGGAGAATCCAGGATTACACCAACATCGGCACCAACATTAGTACTTGAAGGAAGCCGACATCAAGGAAAATTTATTTAGTAAATCATTTTGTAATTATTGTCGAAGTCAAGATTGAATATATTTTGTAATGCATTGTAAGCCGACATAAGGCATATTGTTTGTAATGGGTATATAGGTCAATCTGCTAGGTCATTTTGAATATGACAAAGGATGCAAAATAGGAGTATAGCAGAGATGCATAATGGGAAGTATATGTAAGTAGATCATTTGTATATGAATGTTATATCATGCAATGATCTGTAGATAGTTTGGATATCATTCTTGGAGGAGAAAATATACTTGTAGTAGTGTTCAGGGTTTATGAACCGGTATAGAGCAGAGCTAGAACCAAAACTCTATTTGGCATAGCAGATGCATTTTTGAGTTTATTTTATTGTTTTACTTTAACAGAAGCTTGTAGTCAGTGAGACTCTTTAGGGATGAACAATATTCTCTAGGTAGTGTGCCTTCTTGCATGTGCAGGCCCCCATTATATGTAATATCCTTTCATATGGCCAGTGAACTGATATTGTGGGTCACAAATCCCACCGTGGTTTTTCCTCTTTGAGGTTTTCCACGTATAAATTTTGTGTTATGGTGTTCATTTATGTGGATGGTTTATTTTCTTCATGTTATATGTTTATTTGTTTACCAGTTTATATGTGTATGGTATAAAAGGATAAAATCTTGTGTTACCGACAAAACACTGATTCCCCCCCCCTCTTAGTGTTTTTGGTGTCACTGATTCACCCCCCCTCTTAGTGCTTTATAAGTCTATAAAGGTCTACAAAAGTGCTCTGCTAGAGCAAATCCTGTTAAAGATCCCAAAGCTCTGTTAGGAGCTATACCCTATTAAAGGTAGTACCCTGTTAGTAGTAACCTTAGTAGAGCATTTGAGAATCCAAACTAAAGGATCACCTTGTTAAAGGATTTGTACATTGAATCTTGTTAGAGCTTACCTGGTTAAGGGATTTGACTATTTTAGTGATTAGTAAACAATAGGTGATGTGATCTAGAAGTAGCACAACTTGCTTGAATAGATCCTCTTCTGCTCGCTCAAAACTACATCACAAACTACATCAGTGCATATTCTACAATACCTCCAACAACTTAACACTTCTATCTCGCATCATAAAAATAGTTCATCATAATGTCACTATATAGACATTAGATTTTATGTCGGCTCAGGAATCATATCACAATTTCCTAGGTGTAGTGTATCTGGACAATCTAACATAACTCATCACAGATTGCCGCCAAATCTATCGGTTAGGGATAACTCATCATGACCAGTGATAACTCATCACACAATCAATGAATACTAGTTGGAAAATTGATACCGGTTATGTTCAACACATAAACCAATTATCCTTCATTTGCTTCTTTATGGTCTCCACTGAATCTCCAAGCTGATGTCAAGCCATTCTTGCATATACGAGTTGTCTATATATACTAGTTAGACACCCTCTAAACCATCTTAAACTAAACATCTAATACCGGTTGCAATACAATGGACTTTAGGAGTAATACCAGTTTGTCTTAACTAAGATGACTAAGACAATGTGATCATATGTGTGTATACACGTGCCATCAATGACAACACATGAAGTCATCTATTACAATCATCATCAAGCCAACAACCTCCCCCTTTGGCATTGATGGCAACACTTAGGAAATTTTACAACTGTACAACTAAGTGTGCTTACAAATTACACAACACAAAATTTCTACTCCCCCTTAATAATACATACAAAATTTTCACAACACATACATATGTCTACAACCCCTTTGACAACAATGCCAAATTGAAAAGTAAAAGACATATAAATATAGAAATATTTGCATCAAAAGTTACATATACAAAAATGTAAGTCTTTATCAAGGAGTGTTCACTACAATTTTCAAGAAAATATCACTGAAAGTGATCTTCATCTGAGAAAAATCATTTTCCCATGTTTCCAATAAGGTTTCAGTGATCTCAATTGTTGTCATAACCCGTGTAGCGAATTCTTCCATCACATCTACTGTGCTCATCTTTGGAGTAGCCAAAACCACTTCTGCATCCCTATATGCCTGTTGCAAGATGTCCACTTTTGGTCTCAATTGGTTCTTTAGTTCCTTAAAGGATCAGAGTCTCTTATCCTATTCACAATCATAGATATCTAACCGATTTTGCAAATCATCAACTGTTTTGCCAAACGCTAAGGTTGAATCCTGCAAAGGTATGCAGGTAGTACATATCTTTTCCAGTTCCTGTATTGTCTCTTCTCACCTCTTAATCAAATCAGTATATGAAAATGAAATATTAGATCTATAGGATAGTATCCTTCCTCCTGTTTCAATAGAAGTTCTCAAAAGATCTTTATATAGGGATAAATCAATCTTCCCTGTATCAGTATCTTTCAAAATGTGCTCTCCTCTTTTCTTTCTGTAGTTCTTTTTAGCTAAAGTCTTAGCAGCTTCTTCAAGGGACTTCAGTTGGTCAAAAGAATCAACAACCAATTGGCCAAGCTTGCCAACAGGAGTTGACAAGTTTCCAATGTCGGTCTTCAGTAGAATATTGGACATAATTTCAATAAAGGTTTGAATTTTTTCTGCTTCCTTCCTCTGCTCTTTCAATCTTTTCTTCTGATCTCTATATTTCATCATTGTTGCAATCTCCATAAGTTCAGATGCACTCATGTTTTCTAATTCTTTAGGCCCTTGGATGCCTATTGAGTTATCTTCATCTTCAAATTTCTTCTTAACTATTGCTTTTTCTTTTTTAGCTGTTATCTTCTCCTCAGTTTTCTCTTTCTCTTCCTCCTTTTTCCATTCAGATGCTTTGACTTCAACCTCTTTCTCAGGTTTCTCTTTCTCTTATTCTTCCTTTGTTTGCTTCTCCTGAGTAACCATTGTAACTAATGGCAATTGAGTTTATACTTGATGATCTTTTTCTGGTGGAGGTGGAATATCCACACTAGGCTGAATTATTGGTGCATCAACTGCTCTTTCCTTTGTAACTAAAATAACCGATGGTTGTCGAGGTTGCTTAACTGGTTCAATGATATTGCCAGATAGATCAATGGTGTCCTGAATATCATCAACAAAGATAACCGGTGGAGAAGTAGTTTCATCCTTATGCTTAATAGGATAGACAATATCTGGTGCAACAACTTCTTCTTCATCTAACTTCGTTTGTTTTCCAGCCTCTGTTTGATCAATCAATGCCACTAATTCATCTCTAGAAAATTCAGGAAAATATTGAATGAAAATACTATCAGTTATTTCTTGATCTTTTTCAACAACCTCTTCTCACTTCTTTACAAGAATAGAATACAAAGAATTAGAAATGTCATCTTTAAGATCTTGAGGCAATCGATTGTATTGACACAAGTAGTTGATTACTGTTTGAATAGTTTATTCCTTTTGATATTCATCAAATTAATCAAAACATTCTTTCACATTATCAAACCTATTTCTCCCTAATGTTTTTATAGTTGTCTCAAAATTAGTCATAGGTTTGTAAGATAAAGCATTAATAGGAATACCCTATTGAGAGGTGTCTTCTATTGGTTTGGCTTTCTTACTAGTTGCTTTCATTTTCTTTGGCTCCTCTTTAGTGTTGGTATCATTAGATTTTGCTTGAAGAATAAGTTACCTTCCTCTCTTCTTCATTACAATCTGCTTCTTAGCATAAACTTTTGGTGTTGGTTCCTTCTTGACTTGGACACTTAGTGTCACTCTTGTATTAGTTGACACTGAAGGTTCTTTCTCAACCTTCTTCTTCTTTCCTTTAGCACTACTGGGTTGAGCACTACTGGTTTGAGCCAGTGCAGTTTTCTCCTCGAATGTTCCTAGTCTTTTCTTCTTCTTATCTACTACAAATGCCAACAAATTATTAGCATAACTGATTAATGAGTCATAATTGACTTCATAAATCATAGCTTCCATTTCATCCTCTCTAGGTTCGATGGCTTCCATGAGACAAAAGTCTATGGTGATTGTGAAACAAATGTCTTTTGCAAAGTTTTTCATCACATCTTCAGGTAGCCTCACCCTCATACTCATATTATTTTGGAATTAATTAAAGTATCTATTCATTGTAGAAGAGAACTTGTACTTTACATCCTTAATGTTGTTCTTGATTTGAGCAGTTATCGGTAGATCCTTTGACCATTGAATATCACTAATTCCTGGTAGGAAATTCAAAAAGTAAAAGAATAGACCAATCAATAATTGACTAAAATTGAATCTTTGACTATTGTTTTTCTTTATTGATTGCAAGTTCAACATCAATTGACTCCTTATAGCCTCACATAGGTCATAATATGTGTTCTAAGTAATGATTCTATAAGCTATATGCACAACTGCAGATGGCACACTATTCATTCTATTGGAATAAAATCATGTAACCAATAACAATAGTAGCCAGTGATAGTTCTGATACTAAATGTTTAGTACAGATGTCAAGCTAATAAGATGAGAGGGGGGGAGGTGAATCTGTCATCTCGGTAATCTCTCTTTTCAGTATAATCTTTGTCAGGACAGTTAGAAGTCATATGTCCTATCTTATCACAATTGAAACATTTCAAAGGTAGTTTTCCTTTATACTTACCTTTGCCTCTCGGTAACCTTCTGGCTAATAGTGCTTCAAACTCTTCTTGCTTTCTGATTTCCTCATATAGTTTGTGCACTTTTTCCATGTTCTTGTGAAATCTTTCACTTGCTCCACTATGATCCCCTTTAGCGTACTTACTCATTCTATCATTGTAATCATCAGATTCACCAATATGAAAAGAACTAAATGCAGACTCAACTTTATTTACTGATGACCCACTGTTATCAAAATTACTTAACTCAAATGCATGTGGCTTACCAATAGTAGCATCTAAAGAAACTGGCATATTGGGTACAGACCTCAATTCATTGATTGCATAGACTCGGATTGCATAAGCTAGTAGAAGGGTTCTTAACAACTTACTTGTTATATCCTTTTCTTCAATAGTTCCCCCTGCTCCTTTGATTTGATTGACAATCTCCTTTAGTCTTGTACTATACTGGGTTATGTTCTCACCTTCATTCATCCTCATAGATTCAAGTTGTCCTCTTAGACTATCCACTTTTTCTCTTTGAACATGTTCATCTCCACCATACACAGATATGAGCTTGTCCCACATTGCCTTTGCATCATTGCAGCCTTCTAGATCATTAAACTCTGAGTCAATCAATGCAGATCTTATTTCAATCATTGCTTGAATATGTTCTTTCTTTGCCTTTATCTCTTCCATTGTCAATGGATAGGTGCTCGGTGTAATGAAATCATTCTCCAGATAATATACAACATATTCTCCAACTCCTGATAGGTGCAGCTTCATCCTTTTCTGCCATGTAGAGAAACTTGACTTGTTGAGCTTCTGTGCATCCCTCTTGTACATCTTTGGATCTTTGCCTCAAGTACCTTTAAACTTTTCTTTCTGGAGTCCAATGCTCTAATACCAATTGATAGTTCTAATACTAAATGTTTAGTACAGATGCCAAGCTAATAAGATGAGAGAGGGGGTGAATCATACAAACTTAACCTTCAATAAAAACAACAGATTCAACCTCGGTAACATATACTTCAGTAATATACCAAAACTGCTAAACATGCAAACTCATAAGCATATAAACATCATAACACTCATAACACCATATTTAACATGGAAACCCAAATAGGGAAAACCACTGTGGGATTTCAGACCCACTAAGAAATATACTCTTCTAGAGTATGCTCGGTTAAAAGCAAATCTTGTTAAAGATTACAAACACATTGCTAGATGTGACCCGGTTAAGGGATTTCCCTCAGATCTGTTAGGATCTTCACCTTGTTAGAAGTGACCTTGTTAAATGATTTCAAACACTCAATCAGAATGTCACCTTGCTAGAGGGTTTTACAAATAAGACTGTTAAGTCCACTCAGTTAAGAGATATTCTGTCACTTTAAAAAATAACAGTAATAAAAATCTATCTTCAACTTCACATCTAAAATGCTAAAGAAGATTCTTATTTGCTCAATACAATAGGACTTATCTTGTCCATCTGCTGGGCTTTATACTCGGCTATTCAAATAGGTCTTCAAGCTTTTGTGCTCAGTAATCACTATGTAGCATCTCTATGCATACACTTGCCCACATACATTGTTTATCAATAGTTCCTTATTTATAAACAACTTGCCAACCGCTTAATCTCCTTGATCACATATCCCATGATCAATCATAGCCATCAGATCTTCAAACTTGACCAGGTTCAATGTATCCTTTGATCTGAAAATGTTTTACCCCACCTTGGAACTTGTGCTAGGGTAATGCAGTTCAATCTGAGCTGTAGATCTTCCCGTCGATCTTCCTTTTGCCATAGATTCTTTAATAAAATTCATGCACGACATACCAATCATTTAGTCATAGCCAGCTCATCAGCTTCCTTCATTAAATAATGCTTTTATTCATTCAATGCATTCTATTATTACTCTATTGCAACTCGGTAAATACTAAACTTCACTCGGTAGACATTCTACCTTCATTAACCGATAGTGATAACCTTAGGGTTTACCGACTAGGTTCTTTGCTCGGTAACATAGTATAGTATTAACCTTACAATCAATAACATATGTAGGATATCAAAACATTCTAAACATCATGATCTCCTCATTGTCTAACTCGGTAATAGTTGCCTATTGAATAACTTATTCCTGCCCTTATTCATCACATTCTTTCTGTGTCTTTTACCGACATCTTTATATTCATCAAATCATACTTCTTAAGATATGGCAACATCATACTGAATTAGAAAATCAATTTCCTAACATCAATGACAAAATAATAGTATTAAGACAGTAAACATCCTTAATCAGTTATATCCATAATCATCAACAACCTTCTCAATATCCTTATTGAAATGCCAACAGTCTTCCTTGTCTGTTATAATGCCAATAGCCAGTCTAACCACTGGGTCCTTAATGTTGTTAACTAAAAATGCATGTCCATTAGAGGTGGTATGAGTTAATGAAGTCACATTTCTTTTGAAATCCTCCTCAGCTTTGGAACTTCACTGGTTTGCCAAAAACCAGTCACAACATGGATTTCTTCCTTAGTGACTGTGTGTGACCTTTCAAGACACATATTTTGACCATGCACATGACTAAGAATTATCCTAACATGTTCCTCTTCAAATTCTTCAAGAAAATATGTTGTATTGTGAAAACTCTTTTCATAAACCCTAATGTACTCGAGTTTGATCTTGCTGCTTTCATCACACAAGGATTTTAGTTGAGAGTAAATTGATAATAATCCTAAATCTTCGATTTTATAGTCAATGTAACTGGATAAATCACCTTTTATAATAACACCGTCAGGAACTTAAGACAAAGCATTATAAGATACTATTTGTTAAGATTCCATAGGTTCAGAAGTGAGCATAAGCCTCTCTACTTGCCTAGACGAAGATGCCATCCTAGCTAAACTCCATTTGAAAGAGATTGAAAAAAGAATACCTTAATTCTTCTGCACTGGCACAATTTCTAGTTGATCTATCAAATGTACATCAGTTCCACCTTCATTAATCTTTGAATCAGCTTCAATCTTTCAATTAGCAGCACAAATCTGTCTACAACCAACTACCAATTCTCTTTTCGCTCTGCAAGTGCTCAAGAGTTCTCTTTCGAAAGCAATTAGGGTAAAAATAACATTGCAAAACTCGCTTTTATAAACTTAACCTACTACATTAATTGCTTGACCGATAGGGTTACAAACTCTAATACACCACTTAACAATACTTCCAATATGGACAGGTATATAATTGGTTGATAGTCTTTCAAAAAACTGATAGACAAATATATCAAGATTCCTAACTCAAAAATGCAAACTTTCTTACCACGCATTTTTCAAGGTGTCCGGAAATAGATTTACTGCTATGCTCCCCTTAGGCCTATTGAAATGCTTAATTCACCGATGCAGGATTCTACACACTAGGTGAAGGATTAGGTTCTTCTGCAAGCTTTTCCTCACTCTTCTTCTTCCCAATTCGATTCATCTCCTCTCTGGTTTCCTCAACATTTACCTTCTGCTTACCCTTCTGATCTATAGAATGATTAACCGGTTTGTTCTTTCTGGTTCTACAGTACTTTGCCATGTGTCCCAGTTTGTGACAATGATAGTAGGCCATTCCGAATGATCTCAAAGGTCCTGGATTACCTCTTCTAGTTCTTTTTCTGTAGTTCATAGCCACATTACCATAATTGTTACAAATGGTGCAAATAACATTAGTTACCTTTTCCATTTCAAATGGACTAAACTGGTTGACATAGGGTTTCTGCTAGTTCATGTTCCCTCGGTTGTCATAGGTTCCCCTCTAGTCACCATTAGGTCTTGGATTCATGTGCGGTGCCGAATTATTTTCTCCATATCTACATTCAACTGATCTATGTCCATACATGTTGCATGTAAAATAGTGACCTTCAAATCTCCTAGATACATACCTAGCATTTGCATTATAGCTTGTATTCTCATTGGGTCTATTTCTACACACATTTGCAGTATGTCTAGGTTTATGATAGACAAAGCAAATAGGTTTAAAAACTTTCTTACCAGTAGGCTTGTTAGCCTTAGGAGCAGTTTTACCTTTGTGTATGTTTCTCTTTGTACCAGAATATTCTCCTTTCTAAGATGTATTAAAACCTAGTCTAGATGTATCATCTTTCATCCTCGAAGATTGGATCTGCTCATCCAACATAGAAGAAATCTTATTGAACTTTTCTAGCTTTCCATTAGCCTTAGTGAGCTGTCTGGTAAGATCTTCTTTGTGTTTTGTAAGAGTCTCTCTTAGAGATGTTGCCAGTTCAAGATCTAGCTACAAAGCCTCCTTTTCTTCTTTTTCTTCATGCCAATGCTCATGTAAAGTTGCATTCTCTTGTTTGATCTTAGCAATCTCATGATCTCTTTCTTTGATTAGGTCTTTAGCTGCCCTCCTTTCTTCAAGCTCTTGGCTCATGCAGATAGTTAGGGCTTCTAACTCTCTTCTCAGATTTAGTTTTTCATCATTCAGTTTTTCAAATTCTTCAGCTAATGCATCAATGTTAGCTTTATCTAAAGAATTATTATCAAATATTTCCAATAGTTGTTCGGTCAGCTCTCTTCTTTTGACTTGTGAAGCTTTAAATCTGACCCTTAGGGTTTCAATCTCTTCCTTGGTAGCTTCAAGAACTCTAGCCATCTGAAAGTAGCTCATATCCCCCATGGTGGATTTAGGGTTTCCTTCCAAGTGATTAAGCCTTAAGGAAGTTTGGCTATTATACCAATTGATAGACTTATAAAGCACCGAGAGGGGGGGTGACTCAGTGATAGCATAAACAATACCGCTTGAAACAAAAACTGGTAGATATACTTAACAAGTTTACTTAATACTATGCATGCAATCCAAAATGATATTAAAGCATCCTCAACAAGTAAAACATCCACCATAACACAAAGTGTTTATACATGGAAAACCCAAATGGGAAAAACCATGGTGAGATGGGACTCACAAGTTAACTATCTACAATAATAGGTAACTAACCGGTTAAGGTCTACAAAAGTGCTTTGCTAGGAGTGAATCCTGTTAAAGATCCCAAAGCTCTGTTAGGAGCTATACCCTGTTAAAGGTAGTACCCTATTAGGAGTGACCTAGGTAGAGGATTTCAGAATCCAAACTAATGGATCACCTTGTTAGAGGATTTGTACATTGAAGCTTGTTAGAGCTTACCCGGTTAGGGGATTTGACTATTGTAGTGATTAGAAAATAATAGGTGGTGTGATCTAGAAGTAGCACAACTTTCTTTAATAGATCCTCTTCTACTCGCTCAAAACTGCATCACAAACTGCATCACCGACATATTCTACAATACCTCCAACAAATTAACACTTCTATCTCGCATCATACAAATAGTTCATCATAATGTCATTATATAGACATTAGATTTTATGTCAGCTCAGGAATCATATCGCAATTTCCTAGGTGTAGTTTACCTGGATAATCTAACATAACTCATCATAGATTGCCACTAAATCTATCGGTAAGGGATAACTCATTACATAATCAATGAATATTGGCTGGAACATCGATACCGATTAAGAGTTAACCATGTTCAACACATAAACTGATTTTCCTTGATTTGCTTCTTTATGGTCTCCACTAAATCTCCAAGATGGTGTCAAGCCATTCCTACATATATCGGTTGTCTATATATACTGGCTAGACACCCTCTAAACCATCTTAAACTAAACATCCAATACTAGTTGAAACACAAGGGACTTTAGGAGTAATACCGGTTTGTCTTAACTAAGATGACTAAGACAATGTGATCATATGTGTGTGTATACATGTGCCATCAATGAAAACACATGAAGTCATCTATTACAATCATCATCAAGCCAACAATTCAGAGATTTACAGAGATATCATTCACTAGGGGAGTTTGGTCTTTGTTTCAGAACTTCATTGTTATATGTTTTAGTGGGAGATTGTTGGTTGTCTTCCATTGGGGGAGACTTGTTTGGCATTTCTTGGTACTTAGATTTTTTTCACATCTAGTGTTTCCATCAATGCCAAAGGGGGATATTGTTGTCCATTTATAAGAATTAATTATGTGTTACATTGATGTTTTGTCATTGATGTCAACACTAGCTATTTTGGATTCTTTGTCGGCACTCTTCTGATCCTGGTAGGTTGAGTGGTTTCTGGTTGGTTTGGATCCGACATGATCCGATATGTTTTGGTTATGGAATTGGCATATTCATGATACTCATGATCATATTTAGGCAGTTGGTTTTGGTCTGGTGATCAGATGCTATCCTATTTTCTTGGAAGCTTGGTTTGTGGTTCCGGTGAGGGTTTCACCGATAGAGCTTTGATGAAGATCTTTGATGATATGCATGTGGTGTTGGTGTAGCTTCTGGTATGGATTCATGATGCTGATGGTGATTGTGTTTGAGACTTGATGGCTTGGGATCATTTCTTTAGCGCGTGGACCTACATTGGGTCTCGGTGTTATCTAGGTTATGGATTAACTTAATGTAACATTTGGATTAGACCTCTCGATGTGTTTTTGGGATGTCTTATGAGTTGGATATTATTTGTAATTATGTAACTATTTTGTAATTATGTAACTATTTTATTGTCTGGTGGCCAACCTGATTGTTTATGGTCGAGGGTTTGTATATATATGATGTAAGATCTCATTGTAGATCATCATGGAATGGGATATAGATATGTAATGTGCAAATAATGTAATATCATTTAGGCATAGGATTTGGTTGATCATTGGAGATCGAATTGGGTTTATGCAAGAGGATTTAGTCCTCTGGTATTGAGCTTAACCGACACTGTACTCATGCATAGGAGATGCTATCTTTGCAGTTTATTCCTTCTTCTGCATTGTACTATGGATTTCTATGTAGTCTGTGAGACTCCTTTTGTGATGAGCAGTGCAGTCTAAGATGTTGGCCTTTGTGCAAGTACATGCCCCTCAGTTGTAATTCACATACTTACTGTAGAAGTATTATTTGACTGTGGGTAGGCTTTCCACCATGGTTTTTCCCTTTACCAGGTTTTCCACTTATAAATCTTGGTGTCATGTGGATGGTATTTATTCTTTGATTATTATTTATGCTTAATTGGTTTAACTGCTATTCTGGTATTTGGTTTAAGCATTATGGTATTAATGTTTTGGGTTCTAGTATTAAAGTTTTAATTGCTAAATATTTTGGTAATTTATGACAACTAATTCACCCCCCTCCCCTCTCAGTTATCTTCTAGTTATTTGAATTGTATAATAGATGGACCCTGAGAATGTGAAAGCAATCGTTGAATGGCCTACATTGAAAAGCATTAGAGAGGTAAGATAATTTCATGGATTAGCTATTTTCTACCAGAAGTTTATTAGAAATGTTAGTTCAGTTTGTAGTCCTATGACTGAGTCAATGAGAGAAGATAGGAAAAAGTTCAAGTGGACCATCAGTGAAAATTGAATTACTGAAGAAGAAGGTCACTGAACAACCTATGTTATCTTAACTAGATTTCAACAAAGTATTTGAAGTGGGAATGCAATTGGAGTTGTGTTAAGTCAGGAAGGGAGAGAAGTAGCCTATTTCAGTGAGAAGTTGAACAATTCCAGGAGAAGATATTTAGCGTATGATTAGGAATTTTATGTCATAGTTCAAGCTTTTAAGAAGTGGAGATATTACCTGTTTCCTAAGCAATTTGTGTTGTATACTAACCATCAATACTTGCAGTATTTGAACAGTCACAGTAAGTTGAATCAGAGACATATGAGATGGGTAGAATTTTTGTAGAGTTACACCTTTGTGTTGAAGCATAAGAGTGGGAAGTCAAACAAAGTTGTTGATGCAATAAGTAGGAGGAAACTACTGGCAGATATGAGAGTGACAATATTAGGATTTGAGGAGTTGAAGACCTTGTATGATGATGACCCAGATTTTGCAGAACCTTGGAGAGCATGTAGTTAACCGGTTATGGTAGATAGAAGCAAATGGTTAGATTATTTCATTTAGCATAGGATGTTATATGAGGAAGAATATGATAAAATAAAAGTATATTGGAGGATTAGACAGACACTTTGGTGTTAACAAAATAATAGCATTGGTGAGTAAACATTAATTTTGGCCTTAGCTTCATAAGGATGCAAGGAAATTTATGCAGAACTGTAGAGTTTGTCAAGTTGCAAAAGGTAGTAGTTAGAATGTGGGATTGTATAAGCTTTTGATAGTATCAAAGAAACCTTGGGAAGACATAAGCATGGATTTCATACTTGGATTGCCTAAGAAATAGAGAGGAAATGATTCTATATATATAGTGGTGGAGAGATTCTTGAAGATGGCTCATTTCATACCTTATAAGAAGGCATCTGATGTAGTGCATGTAGCTGACTTATTTTTCAAGGAGGTAGTGAGATTACATGGATTACCTAAGAGCATAGTTTCAAACATAGACACTATTTTGGAGAATAGTTTGGAAGAAGATGAAGATAGATATGGAGGATTTTATATATGGACAGATAGAGGTAGTAAACCAGAGTTTTGGAAATTTGGTGTGATGCCTAGTTGGAGATAAAACCAGAAGTTGGGATTTGATTCTTGAACAAGCAGACTTTTCCTATAATAATTCAGTGAATAGGAGTATCGAAAGAACACCTTTTGAGATTGTTACCGGAGCATAGGCTAGAGGTATATCAGAATTGAGAGATATCAGTAATGAAGACAAGAGGAGTGAAGAAGCAAAAGATTTTGTAGATCACATGGCTGCCTTACATATTCAGGTTAAGCAATATTTGGAGGATATAAACAAAAAGTATAAGGAGAAAGTAGATGAGAAGAGGAGACATAAGGAATTTGAAGTTGACGATGAAGTGATGTTGTATCTGAGAAAATAAAGATTTCCAATGTGAACCTATAAAAGGTTGTAGATGAGGAAGTTTGGACCTTGCAAGATCTTGAAGAAGTTCAGTTCTGAAAATGCATATGAAGTGGAGCTATCAGATAGTTTGATTATTTCACCTATATTCAACATTGCAGACCTATATCAGTATCATGAATTAGAATTTAGTGAGGACAATATTGCAGACTGAGAGAAATAGTTTCCTCAGAAGGAGCCAAATCAGATTGAAGACATTTTGGATGGTAGGATTAGGCATAGTACCTGGAGCAGTAAATACAAGGAGTATCTTGTGAAGTGGAAGCATAGACCAGTTGAAGATTCATCTTGGATTTCTCAGAAAGAGGTGGACCACCTTGGTTTTCCTCTGACTTTAGGAAAGTGAGAGACTCACTTTTTCAACAAGCTTGAATGTCTGATGTAGGAGCATCCCTGGTTCTTGGCAATCTTGCATCAACCAAAAATATTTCTTTTTTTGTTTTGCAATTTCAGCATTTCTTTCTGTATTTCCTTGCATTGGCTCACCGGATTTTGCAGATTTGGATTTTTCTTGAGGACATGATCATCTTCCTTATTCCTAAACCGCAGAGCATTTGGATAATGTTTTGGCAAGTTATCGAATATGGATTCTGAGACAATTTTTTGGCATCGAAAGCACTTTGACATATTTGCCATTGGTGAATCTTGCAGATCCTTTCTATAGCTTGCAGAGCTTCAGTTTTTTTATTCTAATGTTCCTTGGCATGTGGCTGACCTTCCCTTTGATCTGCACTTCATCCTCTGGATTTTTTAGATGAATTTCTTTGGTGGAGGCCAACCTGTTGGTTTTACATGTTTGATCTTGTTCTTTGGTATTTGATCCCTCTTGGGCCAACAAGATCCCTCTAGACCATATAAATCAATGTAATTAAGCATAATAATTCAATAATATAAAACATAAAAGATATATCCTAATATTTAGAGGTCCAAAGTTGATCGATTATGTAATTGGGCATGTATGTAGCAGGCTAGTGAGTTGAGTCTTGTAACCTGGATGTTACCGGTTATCTGTAATTAGTTTTCATGATCTAATTCATTTAGTTTTACATTTCCTCTAGCATATCCTCTTGTTTCCATTGTGTTTTCTCTTGCTACTCAGTCCGGATTGATCTCTTTGAGGTCCCTACTAATTGGTGATTGCACTAGTTTTAAGTGAAAATCTACATTTCTCTCTACTACCATCATACCACATTGAATAAACTATTGGGAAAATGGTGTCTCAACCTTGCATTTACATGAGGTTACTATTTATATCAATTTTTCATTTGGGCACAAAATGGTTTGAAATTCTCCCCCAAGCTTCTGGTTGGCTAGATAAGCATTCTGATAAAGTTACATCACAAGATCACAACTAGTTTTGAAAATATTAAAGGTTTTGGTTTGGAGGGGTGCAATGAAAGATTTAAATTTAATGTTGAGGACTTTAGAAGCCTCAAAAAAGCCTTAAAAGTGGGCATAAGTGGCATAGCTTCTTACGAGGCAATAGGTCACTTTGTGAGCTTTCTTGCACTTCAAACATTATCTTTTCTAATGTCCTTTATAGAAGAGGTTAAAATAGTCTTCTTCTTCATTGTCTCAACAAAACTAAGATCCCTATTTCTCTCAAAGAGGCACATTTAGGTGCTTGTGACGGGCATTTTGCTGGTAAATCTCTTGTTTAAAGGTTGCTGTGAATGAGATACTATTGGCAAACTATGGAAAAAGATTCCTTTGCCTTTGTCAAAAAGTATCATTAGTGTTAGCAATATAACAATTTGATTTACGTTCCTGCACATGAACTTAGATTGCAAGTGGCCTCTTATCCCTTTTCCTTGTGGGGTTTGGATCTCGTTGGAAAAATTTCTCCTTCTTCTTTCCCAAGGACATGTTTTCATTCTTACTACCACATATTATATTATGAAGTGGGTAAAAGTCATTCCTCTTTGATCCACTACCACTGATGTAATCTATCAATTTCTTCTAGATAATATCATTTCTTGATTTGGTATACCTTCCACTTTGATTTCTAATAATGGTACCTCATTTAAGAACAAAGTTGGGAAGAATTTCCTTGATAAATATCACATTCAACATCACTTTTCTACACCATATTATCCTTAATCAAATGGTCAAGCTGAAGCTTCTAATAGGATCTTTGGAAAAATTCTTCGTAAAACTGTGAATAAGCATGGTAAGGATTGACATACTCAGTTGACCTATTCTCTTTGGGCCTATTGAACAAATGTTTGTATAGCTACTGGTACTATTCCTTACAATATTATTTATGGTGATGATTCTATTATGCCTTTGGAGTTAGAGATTCCTTCACTAAGAATCTCTCTTAAAGGGATATCTGATGATGACTCTATTGGAATCAAGGAACATTGAGAGGGGGGTGAATCAGTGTTCTACAATTTTTAACATTACTAACTTGATATTTCAACCACTTAATTCAAATGAACAAAGGAAAGATACTAAAATACAAGACAATCAACAATAACACCATAACACCAATATTATATACGTGGAAAACCCAGTCAAGGGAAAAACCATGGTGGGGATGAGATCCACAATATAAATATAGTATGAAAAAGTATAAAAAAATTACATTGGGAATGCACATGCATTTAGGCACACTGCCTAGAGCTCGCTACTCAAAATATCAAGGGCTACAACCCTAGGAAGACTCACTATCTTACAATATATTTTACAAAAGATAATTGGAATGTTTGAATTGAGAAACATCTACAAATGCCAAAGTACATTTTTGGTTAAGCACAAAACACTTCATCTCACACTGTTATGCTACACTTCTCTACTCCACTATTTTACAATATTCTAGAGCACAAATCCTTCACTTCCACATGTGAAACTATGCACAATCGATCACAAACACTTTCCACATAGCCATCTATATCCAAAATGATCATATCCATCAGTCTTATATATCCACAACATGAAATTAGTTCTTCTAGATGTCAGCTTCAAGAACACTAAATAAATAATGAAACATGCATACATGTAGTTGGCTCAATCCAAAATCCAATACATATGCAGACCAAAAATAAGTTGGCTCAATCCAAAATCCAATACATATGCAGACCAAAAATACTTGTCCACATGCTTCCCAAATGTCAGCTAAATATCCTCTATAACAAAAACAATCACCAATATTACTTCATCAATTCCACACAATGATCAACTATACAAGTCGGTTATATTACACTGTCTAACCAAAAAAATTGTGCATGGGATCTTCTAACCCATACGACAATCATCACTGGGGGCTAAGATTCTAGAATAAGGTACTCTAGACATTTGACTATCTTCCTCTATCTTTACAACACAAAATATTCAACAAAAATTAAATGCCAACCAAAATATTGTTACAATAATTGGTGAACAACTAAGAGGGGGGTGAATTAGTTGTTAACAAATTATAAAACTTTAAGAACAGAGAACATTTTACTAGAATGAATAAACCAAATACCAGAATAGCAGATATATCAGTTAAGCATAAACATAAATCATAAAACAAATTAAATACCACCAATCAACTAGAACATGAACATGATAACCATCAGCATCCTGAAAACCTTCTAGAATCCGCACCAACACCACTTATCGAATCCATCAAAAGATCTTCAATAAAGCTCTATTGGTAGAACCCTTACCGGAAACCAAAAGGCTTACTAGAACATATGATAGCTTCTAGATCACCAAATCCCAAACCAACTGAATGTGACATGCATCTGAATGACATGAATGACCAAACCAAACCAATTCCACCAATCAGAACATATCAGAGACAAATCTCCTGATCATCATCAAAGTTCAACCACTCTATCGGAACCCGATAGACAACCAAAGAAGCTAGTGTTGACATCAATGACAAACATTAATGGAACATATAATCAATTCTTCCAAATTTCCAATAATCTCCCCCTTTGACATTGATGGCAACACTATATGTGAAAAATATCCAACTGCCAAGAAGTGCCAAAGAAGTCTCCCCCAATGGAAGATATCCAACAAATGATATAACAATGAAGTTCTAAAGCAAACAACCAAACCATAGACCAAACTCCCCCTGTGACTAATATCTCTGTTAAGCTTTGTTTTTCACGTGTATACATCTCCCCTTTTGACATCAATACAATAAATATGACATAAATATCAAAGAAAAATCATAGAACCTTTGAACCACACAATTGACTACTCCCCCAGAGTAGTAGCACCAACTCATCAATCTAAAATGAATGATATTTTTGATAATGCATATCAGACTGATGTGAATCAGCATCACTCAAGTCTCAAACAGAGGGGCAGAGACCCCCAATTTGTCTCTAAAGTACTCAAATAATTCCTTGGGAAAAGGTTTAGTGAATATATCTGCATTCTTCTCTTTAGTGTTCACATAAACCAATCTCACTTCATTTGCTTCCACCTTTTCCTTCAAAATGTTATACTTGATTGATATATGTTTTGTCTTAGAATAAAATACCAGATTCTTTGATATGTCAATAATAATAGAGTTATCACAATGAATAACCACCGGTTCATTACAATCTACCCTTATATCCTTCAACATTTGCTTCATCCATAGAACTTGTGTATAGCTAGTACCACCAACAACATACTCAGCTTCATCAGTAGAATAAGAAGTACATGATTGTTTCTTGCTAATCCATGAAACAAGTTTCTTTCCAAGAAAGAAATCTCCACCGGATGTGAATTCACCACCCTGATCAGATCTTAAGCATTTGATTTTCAACCCTGTCTCTTTCTCAACCATAGCTTTAAAGTTCTTGAATTTTTCAAAGGCTTCATATTTCTCCCTTAGAAAAGTAACCTACATCATTCTAGAATAGTCATCAATGATTAGCATGAAATATCTATCACCCTAAAAACTTTATTCTAGCAAGACCACATAAATCAGTATGAACAAGATCAAGAACGCCATTAGATTTGTCTTGTATGCTCTTAAAAGAAGTTTTGACTTGCTTTCCAATTTGACATTCCTTACATACCAGATTATGAGGCTTCACAATCTTAGGTATATCTCTAACTGCCTTAGTTGAACTAATCTTTACAATGCAATGAAAATTCACATGGCACAACCTCTTATTGAAATCCCTTATCCACCAGCTATCCTACACTCAAAAGATTATTCCTTAAACCTTCAACATAGTAAGCATTATCAATTTTATGCTTACCATCCAATGATATAGTTCCTCTTCCTCTAATCATGCATGCTTTGTCATCTCCAAACCTGACCAGACCACCATCAAATTATTGCAAAGATAAAAACTTCCTTTTATCTCTAGTCATATGATGTGAACATCCAATGTCTATCACCCATTCATCCTTGTCTTGAAATTTAGTAGCAAGGGCCTTCTCTTCATTATGAATGACAAGTTCTAGAGCATTTTCCTTGATAGCTAAGAATACCCATTCCTTTCCATTGTCGGATCCACTTGCTGAATCTATTGATGGTTCATCATCAGAGTCATTAGTTACACCTTCCTCATCAGCATAGTAGCATGATTTTTCTTTTTTCCTACTCTACTTATGCTTGATCTGATATTCATGGTTAGGCTTAAAAAATATTCTAGCTTTCTCTTCAAATCTTGAATTCCTCTGAGGACATCTAGATACAAAATGACCTACCTTATTACATGCAAAACATTTGAATGGTGATTTTCCTTCATACTTTCTTCGTATTGGACCTTTAGGTACTCTTCTAGAAAATAGGGCTTCAAGCTCTTTAATTTGTTCATCTTGTTTCCTCATATCCTCCAGTTCCTTCACAAATAATACATTCCAATCATTCTTTTTGGTTGATGATGTAGATGCCTTGAATGCAGAATCTATCTTTGCAGCTCCTTGAGGAGGGAATTCGTCAAGCTCAAAAGAAGATAACTTTCCAACCAAAGTATCTCTATTAATAGGAGTGTTAGACATTGTTCTCAACTCATTATTTATAGTAGCCTTCATCTTGTAAGCTGATGGAAAATCTCTCAATACTTAAGAAACAATTTGATCTTCGCTTAGAGATCCACCACAACATTGAATTCCCAAGACAATTTTATTGACTCTTTCCATAAAAGCAGTAATTCTTTCATCTTCCTCCATTCTCAGGTTTTCATACCTTACTTGGTAACCATCAATTATAGTAATTTTACTTGTAGGGTCACCTTCATTCATATTCTCCAACTTATCCCATATAGCTTTTGCAGAAGAGATTCAAACTCCATCACATGGACTTCATCTTCTACCACCATGAATAGATCTACAATCATAACTGTGACATACATCTTTCCCTTTTCTCATAGGAGTACCAGATACAAATGCTTTAAAAGTTGATTCAGATGTCTTAGAAATACTGTTATCAAAACTATTTAATTCAAATGCAATCAGTTTACCAATAAGAGAATCAATAGTGACATATTTTCACTACTTACTGACCTTAACTCTTGAATAGCAGAAACTCTTATAGCATAGGCAGGTAAAAGAGTTCTTAACATCTTACTTACAATAGTGTCATCTTCAATCTTTCCTCCAGCACTCTTAGTACCACCGACAACATCTTTAATCATTTGTCCATACTGAGTTGTATCCTCTCCTTAAACCATTCTTATGTCATCAAATTTACCTCTAAGACTCTCTTCCTTATCTTTTTGAATATGTTTGTTACTACCATAGATTAGTTTTAATTTATCCCAAACTTCAGATGTAGTTTCTAATCTGTGTACATCAATGTATTTAGTATCAGACAGTGCACTTACAATGGCTTCTAGTGCCTTATTGTTTTCTTGCTGCTCTTTAAGTTGATCTAGAGTAAGATGACTAGTAGGGGGTACATATTTAGTTGTAACATGTTGCCAAAACTTAGAACCCATACCTTTGATATAAATCTTCATTCTATCTTTCCATATTGTGTAGTTGTCCTTGGTAAACTTCAGACCCTCCTTCATCATCAGTAATAACAATAAACTTTAAAACTTTAACAACCACCAAATACTTCTTTCAAAAAAACTCATAAATAGTACCAGTAATAACTGAAATCATACTGCTAATTTGATTCATCAAACTATTCTTCTAAGTGTTCATCAACATGTTAGGATAACCGGTAAACAATTGACAGGGAGGGTGAATCAGTTGTTAACAGATTATGTGAATTAAAGCACTTAAAACCTTATACTGGTATAACTGATTAAGAATTAAAGCATAAATGAAAACCAGAGAATCAATACCACACAACTATAACACATAACACCATGATTTATATGTGGAAATCTTGGTAAAGGGAAAAACTACGGTGGGAAGTCTACCCACAATCAGATGATACTTCTGCAACAAGTATATGATTAAAATAGGGGCCTGAAAATGCATAAAGGAACACTGCCTAGAGCGCACTGCCCATCATAATGGAGTCTCACTAACTATAGAGATGTCAACCACCTCAAGATGTTTGGACTACAATCCAGAAAGAAGAACTGTCCGTGATAGCATCAAATATGCCAGATTACAGTTTTGGTTAAGCTCAATACCAGAGGTCTAAAACCTCTTACATGAACCCAACTCGATCACCTGTGATCGACCAAATCCTCTGCACAAATGATTATTACATTAATCTCTCCTTTCCATACTACCTCCTGATCTACAATCATATCTTACATACATTTATACCAACCTGGGACCTAACCAATTAGGTCGGACACACAAATGATTATACAATAGATCCATTACATAATCCTAAAATAAAATCATAACACATGTCAGCCTAAGGCCAAACAAACAACATCCAATCAATTAAACATCCTGGAAGCGCATCTAAGGATCCACCAACATGCTTCATGCAAAATGGTCCATAACCTAGATAGCAATAGACCTAAATTAGATCCACACATGCCAAATTAATGACACCAATCAGACGAGGCGCGAACACGATCACCATCAAAATCTTGAATCCCTTCTAGAAGTTGCACCAACACCACTTATGCATAACATCAAATATATTTAATAAAGCTCTATCGGTGAAACCCTTACCGGATCAATAAAAAAAGATTACTAGAACATAAGATAGCATCATATCATCAAGTCAATACCAATTGACTAAAACATACTTGAGAAGCATATGAACCATCCATACAAACATATTCCATCAACCAGATCATACCAGTGGCAATCAACTGATTATCTTCTAACCCAATCCACTTATTGGAAACCAGTAAGCAACCAAAACTGCAAGTGTTGACATCAATGACAAAACATCGATGCAACACATAATCAATTCCATCATATGGCCAACAATCTCCCCCATTAGCATTGATGGCAACACTAGATGTGAAAAACATCCAAGTGCCAAGAAAATTCCAAACAAGTCTCGCCCAATGGAAGACTGCCAACAATCTCCCATGAAATGATATAGAAATGAAGTTTTGAACCAAGACTAAAACAAAAGGACCAAATACCACCAAACTCCCCCTAAGGAGTGCAATCAATAAATAGAAATGGTTTTTTACATATATTCCTCCCCCTTTGACAACAATGCCAAAGAATCAAACTGAATAAATAACTCTAAATCTCAAAGCTAACTACCCCCCTGAGTAGTAGCACCGATTCATCAATCCGGAGCAGAAGGTAGCTCTGATAATGCATATCGAACTAATGCACAACTGTATCAATTAAGTCTCTACCAAAGGGGTAGAAACCCCCAATCTGTCTCTGAAATACTCAAATGATTCCTAAGATAAAGGTTTAGTGAAGATGTCTTCTATCTTCTCTTTAGTGTTCACATAAACTAATCTGACTTATTTTGCTTCCACCTTTTCCTTCAAAAAGTTATACTTGATTGATATGTGCTTAGTCTTGGAGTGAAACACCAGATTCTTTGATATGTCAATAGCTGCAGAGTTATCACAATGTATAACTACTGGATCATTACAATCACTTGTATATCCTTCAACATTTGCTTCATCCATAGAACTTGAGTACAATTGGTTGCAGCTGCAACATATTCAGCTTCAACAGTAGATAAGGAAATGCATGACTTCTTCTTGTTGATCCATGAAACCAACTTCCTCCCAAGGAAGAATGCTCTAGCAGAAGTTCTCTTCCAATCATCAACATCACCTGGCCAATCTACATCTGTATATGCACATAAAGTAAAGTCATCATCTTTAGGGTACAATAAACCATATTCAGTTGTTCCTTGCAAATACCATAATGTCCTTTTTATTGCACTTTCATGATTTTCTCTTGGATTATTGTGAAATATTGATACAATACTGACTACATTCATTATATCTGGTCTAGTATGAGATAAATATAGAAAACCGCCAATCATGGATTTATATCTTGTAGAATTTACTGAAGGGGATACATCCTTAATTGACAATTTTTCACTTGTAACCATAAAAGTACTAACTGGTTTAGAATTTTCCATACCAAATTTCTTCAACAATTCTCTTAGATACTTAGTTTGATAGATAAAGATGCCTTTGTTAGTCTGAATAATCTGTAAACTTAGAAAAAAAATGTATTTCTCTAGTCAAAGACATTTCAAACTCACTCTGCATATTATCATAAAATTCCATGCACAATTTTTCTTCAACTCCAAAAATGATATCATAATAAATACTTCAATAATTATAATATAATCATTAGTGATCTTATAATATAGGTTAGTGTCAGTATTACCTTTTATAAAATTAAGCTTCAAAAGATACTTATCCAACCTTGCATACCAAGCTCTATGAGCCTATTTTAATTCATATAGGTCTTTCCTTAATCAGCAAGCCATATTTTTATCATCTGTCAGTAAACATCCATCTAGTTGGTCAATAAAGACTTCCTCTTCAAGTTCTCCATTCATAAATGCACACTTAAGATCCATCTAAGAGACCTTGTAGTTCTTATAGGTTGTATAAGCAAGAAATTGTCTAACAACTTCAATTATATATACCAGCGCAAAATTTTCACCATAATCAATTCCTTCCTTCTAAGAATATCCTTTGCAAACCAATCTAGCCTTGTTTCTTAGAACTTGTCAATCCTCATTCGGTTTGTTTCTAAAACCCATTTAGTTCCAATAACATTCTTATTTTTAAGTCGAGGAGCTAAAGTCCAAGTATTGTTCTTTTTTATCTGATCTAATTCATCTTCCATAGCTTTCATCCAACATTCATCTTTACAAGCTTCAACTACTGATGTTGGTTAAATCTAAGAAATGAACCATACCTCTTGATTTACCAATATTATCCTTGTCATAACTCCCATGTTTTTGTCTCCAATGATATAATTTTTAGAATGATCTAGCCTTACATACCTTGGTGTTTTCTGATTTTCAAGTTCTCTATGCTACTCTTCAGTTATAGTTGAGTTTTCCTGATGATATTGGGGTAACTAGTTCAGTATTTTGTTCTGATATAGGCACTACCAATTTAGTTATGATCATTTCCATTGTTGGTTCATTGTCGTAAGATTTAGCTTGGTCTTTGTGTAGCTCATCCACTTTCACATTAGTACTCTCCACAATTCTCTACAATATTTTGTTATAACATCTATATGCTTTTCTTTTAGTTGAATAACCAAGAAATGTTCCTTCATCACATCTAGGATCAAACTTTCCGATGGAATCATCTCTTTTGATATAACATTTACTTGTAAAGATTCTAAAATATTTAAGAGTAGGTGAATGACCAAACCATAATTCAGAAGGAGTCTTACCGATATCTTCTTTGATATGAACTCTGTTGAATGTATAAATTGTTGTACTTACTACTTCTCTCTAGTAAATATGAGGCAAATTAGCTTCCATCATCATGCTTCTGGGTGCATCCAAAATGGTTATGTTCTTTCTTTCCACAATGCCATTTTGTTGAGGTGTCTGGGGTGCAGATAACTGTCTCCTAATGCTATTTTTCTCACAATAACTTAAACTCACTAGATGTTAATTCACCACCTTGATCTGATCTCAAACACTTAATTTTCATTCCTATCTTTGTCTTAACCATGCTTCAGATTTCTCCCTTAGAAAAACAACCCACATCATTCTAGAATGGTCATCAATGATTAACATGAAATATCTATCACCTTGAAAGCTTCTTATATTAGCAGGACCACATAGGTCAGTATGAATCAAATCAAGAATATCATTAGATTTATCAGGTATTCTCTTAAAATAAGTTTTGATTTTCTTACCCATTTGATATTCTTTACATACCAGATTATGAGGCTTCACAATCCTAGGTAAATCTCTAATTGCCTTAGTTGAACTGATCTTTACAATGCAATCAAAATTTACCTGACACAACCTCTTATGTCATAGCCAACTTTCATCAATATGTGTAATCAAAACATGTCTTTTCACCAGATTCAAATAAAAGGTGTTACCTTTTGTCTATGTACTGGTTGCAATCTCCAAACCTGATCTGCTAATGATTTTTCACTTTCCATCCTTGAATTGTAATTGAAATCCTCTATCTACCAACTGTCCTACACTCAAAATATTATGCTTTAGACCTTCAACATAATAGGCATTATCAATGTTATGCTAACCATAAAATGAAATGGTTCCTCTTCCTTTGATCATGCATGCCTTGTTATTACCAAATTTGACTTGACCACCATAAAATTCCTATAGGGTTAGAAACTTTCCTTTGTTACATGTCATATGATAAGAACATCCACTATCTATTACCCATTCATATATGTCTTCATCTTTTTTTGCAAGGGCCTTTTCTTCATTCTTGATAATTGGTTCTGGATCATCTTCCTTCATAGCATAAAATACCCAATCTTTTCCATTGTCGGATCCCACTAGTTGAATCTCTTGTCGGTTCTTCATCTAAGTCACCAGTTACTCTTTCCTCATCAACATAGTAGCATGATTTATTTTTGTATTTCCTATACTTATACTTGATCTGATATTCAGGGTTAGGTTTAAAATATCTTCCTGCTCTTTCTTCCAATTTTGAATTCCTTTTAGGACATCTAGATGCCAAATGACCTACCTTATTACATGCAAAACATTTGAAAGGATCATTTCCTTCATACTTACTTCTTGACGGACCTCTAGGTATTCTTCTAGCAAATAGGGCTTCAAGTTGCTCAAACTCTTCATCTTCTTTTCCGATTTCTTCCAATTCCTTTGCATACAAAACTTTCTAATCTTGCTTGTCGGTTGATGATGTAGATGCCTTAAATGCGGTATCAACCTTTGTAGCTCCAGGAGGACCAAATTCTTTAATCTCAAAAGAAGATATCTTCCCAACAAGAGTATCTCTATTGACAGAAGAATTAGGCATGGTTCTTAGCTCATTAATTGCAGTTACCTTCATCTTATATGCTAGTGGCAAAACCCTTAATACTTTTGAAACAATCTCTTCCTTTCTCAGAGATCCACCACAACACTGAGTTCCAAATACAATTTCATTAACCCTTTTCATGAATGTATAAATTCTTTCATCTTCTTCCATCTTCAAGCTTTCATATCTTACCCAGTAACATTCAAGTTTTACAATTTTAATAGTAAGATCACCTTCATTTAGAGTCTCCAATTTGTCCCACATAGCTTTTTCTGATGATTTGTCTTAAAGTCTCATGATTTTGTGATCTGATAAGGCACTTAAGAGGGCTCCTCTAGCTCTGCAATCATTCTCTATGTTCTTATCCAATTCTACTGGTGCAGAAAGGCTAGATATCAAATTATGAGGAGTTTACCCATTCAGAGTTATTTCCCAAATTTCCTTTCCAATTCATCTTAAATGAGTCTCCATCTAAATCTTCCATAGTCCATAGTTTGTTCCATCAAGCTTAGGGTTGTCCTTCCAGAAAACATGAGTTGAACTAGTAGTTGCCATAGGATCTTCCTCAAGTGGTTAAGCTTCTACAAAAAGAGGACCAGTCTCTGATATCAATTCTTAGGATAACCAGTGAACTGTTACTACTTATCAGATTGCCATTAGTTTTATGTCAAAGTTATACTATATACTCTAGTCGGTTATCTATTATTGAGATATTCAGTTGTTATGCACAGTCTAGTCGGTTACAGAAGAAAGCAGTCACAGAACGCAGTATACACCGAGTTGTCTATCGGGTATCTTTTCATGTCTACTGAGCAGTAAAGATGACACACTGAGTTGATATACACTGAGTGAAATGTGTTATCAGATTCATTGAACCTGGACATGCATATGAAAACATGTTACAAGATCGAGGCACATCTAACCGTTATCACATTGGAAATTGCACTTAAAGATTGTGTATGATTTTGAGGTCATCTAACCAATGAAATAATTTGCATGGTTATTCTTTCAATAAATCATTTTTGTAAGATCGAAGCAATGAAAGGATCACCGTCATAAGAGATCTATTTATACAACATGAGTTAAGAGTTAAAGAGGTGTGTGCATGAGTGTAAGAAGCCTGTTACAGAGACACAGAGGTCACCGAGAAGGTTTTCAGAGAACAGTCAAAGAATAGAGTAAGCAGAAGGGTTTACCGAGTTACTATATGGGTTACCGAGGTATGCTATAAGCAAGGTAATCTTATTCTAAGCACATAGAATCTGCTATAACATTCCAGATGTAAAGTAGTAGATATTTGTAATGATTTTATTGTAATATTGTGAAGTTGTAAGAGAAACCTTTAACAAGGTAAAAGACTCTAATCAAGTCTATAAATTGTAAAGCCTCTAACAAGGTGCAACATTTAGTTTAAGTGTTGTGAAATCCTTTAGCAAGATAGATCTAACAAATCTTGTTACTCCTAATAGGGTAAGCTATCAGAAATAGCTAAACATGTAGCTCTAACCAAGCACTCTTTATTATTGCAGTAGTGAAGTTGTGGGTGCCATCCCCACCGCATTTTTTCTCTCTAACCAAGAGTTTTTGCGTAACCAAAATATGTGTTATGGAGTGAATCATGTATGATTGTTATCTATTTGTTTTAGCTTTATATTATGTTATTGCACTATTTGGTTTATGCATAACAGTAAAGTTATTATTCAAGAAATTTTTTGGAGTACTAATTCACCCCTCCCCTCTTAGTACATTAGCTTTCCATATTGGGCCTAACATGAACAAATGAGAGGGGGGGGGGGGTGTAAATCACTTGTTAACAGATTATGTGAGTTGAAGTACTTAAAACCTTATATCGGTATAACTTATTAAGTATTAAAGCATAAATGAAAACTAGAGAATCAATACCATACAACCATAACACATAACACCATGATTTGTATGTGGAAAACCTAGTAAAGGGAAAAACCATGGTGGAAAGCCTACCCACAGTTAGATGATACTTCTACAACAAGTATATGATTACTATAGGGGCCTGCACATGTAGGAAGGCACACTACCTAGAGTGCACTTCTCATCATAATGGAGTTTCATTGACTACAGAGATGTCAACCACCTCAAGATGTTTGGACTACAATCCAGAAAGAAGAACTGTCGGTGATAGCATCAAATATGCCATATTACATTTTTGATTAATCTCAATACCGAAGGTCTAAAACCTCTTATATAAACCCAACTTGATCACCTATGATCGACCAAATCCTTTGCATAAATTATTATTATATTAGTCTCCCCTTGCCATACTACCTCTTGATCTACAATGAGAACTTTCATACATTTATACCAATCTGAGACCTAACCAATTAGGTCATCCACACAAATGATTATATAATATATCTATTACATAATCCTGAAATAAAATCATAACACATCGTCCTAAGGCCAAACAAACAACATCCAATCAATGAAACATCTTGAAAGCGAATCCAGGGATCCACCAACACGCTTCATGCAAACCGGTCCATAACCTAGATAGTATCGGACCAAAATTAGATCCACACACACCACAGTAATGACACCAATCAGACAAGGCACAAACACAATCACCATCAGAATCCTGAATCCCTTCTAGAAGCTACACCAACACCACTTATGCATAACATCAAAGATCTTCAATAAAACTTTGTCGATGAAATCCTTACCTAATCAATAAAGAAAGCTTACTAGAACATAAGATAGCATCTGAGTATCAAGTCTATACCAACTGACTGAAACATACTTCAGAATCATATGAGCCATCCATACAAACATATTCCATCAACTAGATCATACCGGTGGCAATCAACAGTTTATCTTCCAACCCAATCCACTTACTGAAAGCCAATAAGCAACCAAAACTGCAAGTGTTGACATCAATGATAAAACATCAATGCAAGACATAATCAATTGCACGCAATAAAAAGTTATCAACTCAACACATAAGAAATCAAGCAACACATGAACACTAGGATTTTCATGTAAAAACCCAAATGGGAAAAACCATGGTGGGAATTGGTACCCATAATATTCTTGCACTATTTCAGAATGTGCCCTGTTAAGAGCCTAGCCCGGTTAGGAGAAGACCCTGTTAGGAGTCCCTTAGTTAAGGGATTTACCTCAACACTATTAGGAGCTCTACTCTGTTAGGAGTAACCTTGTGAAAATATTTAGAACCCAAGCTAATGAGTCATTTGGTGAAGGGATTTATAAAATCGGGCCTATCAAGACCTACCCAGTTAAGGGAACAATAGATGTATGATCTGAAAATAGAACTCTCTGCTTTCTTGTACATATCCTTTCTTGCTCCAATCTTCTTCTCTCTTGTAGACACACACACTGGTTCGGCCACACACTCTTCTTTTGATCACCGACATAGTAAATCATCATAGAGTTACCCTAAATAGACTTTACAACTTAGTTGGTTACAAGACCCTAAGATTTACATCATAGATAATCACAGATCTTTACAACTCATTACAAATCATCATATGGATCATTACAATCAATTACAAATCAATTGCAATCATTAAATGATCACCGCACATCGATCTGATACACTTTCAAACCCTTAGCTCATTCTTCTAAGCACTTCGCACATCCCCAAGAAATTTGCTCTTTGATCACACCAAAACATCATTTAAAAACTTCACGTGGATTCAACCACATCATCACCATCTTACAAACATAATGAAATACACCACCAAACTCAAAAACATTACTGGTTATAAGATTTGAATATTGTTTCTTAAATCCTACTAAAACCCTACACAAAATACATCAATCAATTACAAACATGACTTCTGGTATCCAAAACATGATGTGGTTCCGCTCATAACCTCATTACAATGTTACCAATACATATTCCAAACCAAAACACCAAATTCTTCATCAATCTAAAGATCCAATTACTTAAGAATAACATAGTTTCACATTTACTGATTAAAGTCCTATTTGCCAGTTAACTGTCAAATCCCTTCCATAGCTTTCCGATCAATCATAGACAACTTAGATAACATGATAGAACAATATAACCATAGTTGCCATCAATGAAAACACAAACTGATCATCAAGTTATCAAAAAATATATCAACTATATCATCACTGATAGTCCTTATACCAGTTCATCAATATCATCACCAGTTATGCCAATATACCAACATTCTCCTTTGGCAATCCATGTACAGACAAAAGTTCCATAGGATCAGCCAACTGTACAAATTTATCCGATTGAACAGGTAGCTCCAATTGATGCCTCTAAGAATCAAGTTGTGGATAACTCTAGTGATGCTACTCAGGATCCTCCTAAGATAGAAATAATTGCAGAAATGATAGCAGAGGAGTTAGATGAAGTAGGAAAGAATAAAGATGATGGAAAAGTTGATGAGAAAGGTGAAGAGGATAAATATAGAACCGGTGAAGGAAAAGGGTGAAGGGAAAACATATAAAGCTCTAGCAACAATGACCAAAGCTACTGTCCCTGATATGAAAAGTAGATTGCAGTTGAAGATGACCTTTCTCATGGTCTAGTAGATCTAAGAACCTTATCCCCTCTTCAAGTATTAAAGTTGGCCACTCCTGCGCAAATCAAGGCTAGTGAGGAATTACTCAAGTCATCCTCAGAAGAGAAGGAAGTGATATCTTTGTCCGCTAAAGAAATGGAAAAAGTTTTGCCTAACCTTAAGCAGATTTCAAATGACTCACCCTTTGGTAAGATTAAGGATATGTTGATTAAAGTTGAATCTGATTTTGTATCATTAAAGAAAGCAACATATATAAAATGTTTCAATAAATTCAATGAGATGAGGCTTCAAACATATTTGAAGACAATTGAAGATGACAGAGAATTTTTGAAGACTACAGTGAAGAGTGTAGAGGATGCCTTAGGTGAAGGTAGAAAAATATTTAAATCATGTCTATTTTTTCTTAAGTTTACTACAAACATTGATAAGAAAATAAGAGATTTTGAAGGGAAGATAGCTAGTATCGGTCATTCATTTGCCCCTCATTCAGTTTTTCCTAGTTCCCTTGAAGCCCAAATAATGGATTTTACTGACAAAATAAAGGGCTTGAATAAATAAAAAGAGCAAATGATGAGAAGAGTGGGAGAACTGAGAAGTCTGATTACTCCCCGGATGAACACCTTACTTGGAGCTCAATAGGATGCAGTCAGTGCCATAGGTAAATAGGTTCCATCTAATCTCAAAGGTGTTGAAGTGCATGCATACATGTTTAGTGTTATAATTAATGTTTTAGATTGTTTCCCGAGAGGATGGAATGGGTACTTACAGTCCTTGAAGGTTACCTATGCAGATATTTCTAAATTCATGTAAATTATTGCATTCATTTGTACATAAGTTTTGGTGGATCCCTAACCTTTGCCATTGATGTCAAAGGGGGAGAGAATTGGGAGAGTGAAATGAAAACATGATGCTTATTCTTAGGGGGAGTCTTGGAGTTAGTTAAGTGTACAAATTTCAACTTTTCGGATTATTTGTAGTTTTTGAAGTTTTGGAACACTTATCATTTTTCACAGTGTTGCCATCAATTCCAAAGGGAGAGATTGTTGGAATTTGATGTTGTTTCGGTGATGCTCTGGTGAAGATTTGTGATATCCAATACATGTAGATTCTTAGGAGTTATCATTGATGGCAAATCAGATTTTTGATCTTATTTGGCATGGAGTTTTGGTTAACTAGATATCTTGAGTAAGTTTTCTGGTATCAAGTCTGCTCGATGAATCTCAGTGTATAGTTTTGTGGACATTTCTCATTTTTGGTGAAGCAGATTTTGGTTTTGGTGATCAGGGTTAATTGTTCGAGTATCAAAAGAAGATTATCATGCAAATCCACCCTTTGGTATTTCTTCCTAAGACTTTTTGAAGATCTGATATTCAGTAGAGCAATAAAATAATGATATATTCATTATTATTGGTGTAACGTGTGATTTGGATTTCTTGGATAGATTATGAAGATTGGTGATTTATTAAAGATAATTTGTGAGACCTATAAGAAGTGTGTGATAATGTATTTTGGGTCTGAAATATGTTTTGGAAAGGATTTGAGCCAACTTGTAGCATTACATGTTTCATATTTTGATATTTTATGAAGCTGACTTATGAGATAAATTTTGTTTGTGTGGGTATATAAGATAAAATTGGATATTATTTTTATGAGATGTTATGGTATGTGCAATGGTTTTAGGAGCGATTGAGCACAATTTCACGCGTGCATCCTGAATTGTGCTGATCAGGTAAGTGGAGAAGAGTAGTTTAGCAAATCAGTCACAACGGATCACTTTGTGCCTAACCAAAATTGATATTTGGCATAGTTAGATGTTGTTTTCCAATTCATTTTTCATTATAATCATTATGTAATTATCAATAAGGCATTGAGCCTTCCTCTGGGGTTGTATCCCTATTTTTGTAACTGAGCAGTGAGCTCTAGGAAGTGTTTCTGAATGCAAGTGCATTCCCCTTTTGTAATATTGTTTTGCTATTGGCCATAGTGGAATACTATTATGGGTTCAAATCCCACCATGTTTTTTCCCTTTCCGAGTTTCCATTTAAAAATATAGGTGTTATGGTTATGTGCTTGTTTGCTTTGTGTTTCTGCATTTCAGTTTCTTATTTGTGCATCTGGTTGATTAAGAATTAGATTAACAAATTTATAAATATCGAAACACTGATTCAACCCCCCCACCCTTCATTGATTCCAACAGTTGCAAGTCACTAAGCCACAAAAATTATCATGTATGAGTAATACAAAGTGGAGATCTAAGTCTTTAACCTAATTGATCTACAATGATTGTTCCTACATTCCTCTCTTATGATAATTTTATTTCTCATATAAAATGACATATTTTTACCAAACTAATACACAATGTATTTCAATGCAAATACAACATTATCGCCTATGCATGTCATACTCACATAATATGGTATGCAATGCTTAATCAAGAGCCAACCACTAGTATCCATGTCAAATAAAATGAGTAATTTAATCATTCCATTCCCCAGGGACACAAAAGAAAGAAAGCCTCTCGAGGACCTCTTAACATTCATGATAAATAAACATCAAACATCAAGTTTACCATCACACTAAGAGATAATCCTAAACACATAAGAAGGTCCAACTAAACCTTACAACATACACTAGTCAAACATATCATGCTAGGTCAAACAAGATAACATAACCACTATCATGAAAAGTATCCCAACACTAAACTGCTATAACAATAAACAATCACTCACATAAAAGGAGATAGCAACGTGTAATTGATCCCTAGCCATCTTTCAAGACTCTCACACTAGGGTACCTATCCATACCTGATATGTACAAAATATGTAAGAAATACTCTTTCTTCACTCCAAGCCACTTAGGTGGATTCACTCTAAACTCTAAAAAATGTAGCACAAGGCACCCAAGCAATGGGCTAAGCAATTAACTCACAAAGATAACTCTTGCACAACCAACCACAAAAAACTTCAACTTCATGGGAAACAATGTAATTAGAGATCACAATGCTAAAACATGGGCTGTGATACCAAATGTAATGCCCCCCCAATGAACCCCCAAGGATAAGAGTCAAATAAATAATAAGAATGCATGGTGTAGTGTCCACCCTTGACTTGTCTTGTTTTGAATAGAGTTGACTTTTAACTCATGCATGATAGGCATTATTGGGCATGGGCTATTTTAGATGATTTATATGATGTTGATACTATCATTATTAATCTTGTGACTTATTAGTCACTATATACTTATTATGTGATTCATTATTGAAATATTATATTGATCATGTGATTTGATGAGCATAAGTGTTGATGGATTTTACATGCCTTACTATAATCATGAATTATACTAACCATGCACTTGATTATGTTTTTATGTACTGACCATATTTAATCATCATCTATGATGAGTTGATCTTATGGTGTGTTTGATTTTTGTATGACTATCTTTAGGATAGAGATAATGCCACATCACTCATTGCAAGTGGGATGTGTCGTTGTGATTCTCTAACCCTTGTCTGTTATAATATATTTGTATATGTCATATTGTTGCTTTGTGGATGCAAGATTTGTAGGTACCAGACAATGACTCCACATGGCTCCATAGATCTGAGTGTGTCATTAAATCCCAATGGCATGTGGTTTGGAGTTCACACAAGTTCCCCTCACATACTCTAGGTCTAAGTTGTGCACTGTGAGTCATCAATGTCTTGGTGCAAGTTGCCATGTCAATTAGTAAGTCTGGTGTCTTCTATGTTGTATGTTAGAATTGGTTGGTTAGTTCTATTATGTTTAGACTGATTGATTATTGATGCGAGATTAAATAGTTTTTGATAATGGGAAAAATAGGTTTTGAAGGGATCCCAAAACCCTTTACAAAAGATCCTTAAAAGATAACAGCATTAAGAAACAAGAAAAGACATTTTGCAAAAAAACCAGCACAGTTCTAGGCAAAAACCAACATAAAAGCCCAACAAAACCAACAACATCCACCCATAACAGAAAAAAGACAAAAGACAAATTACTTAATGTTTTTAAGGGTATTAGCCAAATTTCCACTAATCCCTTGCAAATCTTTAATATTATCCTTGAGCATAGGGATTTCCTTGGAAGAGGCCAAAGCAGCTTTTTTCATACTCGTCCTAGTTCTTTTTGTCGCACCACCAGGAGAACTTTCCACTGTCCCTGCTTCAATAGCATCCTCATCAATATCTAGGTCCACAATAGATTTGGAGTGCTGGAGCCATCAAGGAACTTGGAAATTTCCTCTATATTCCTAGTCACAGAGGTAAGGATATCGGGAATCATAACCAAAAAGTTTTTCATGGAAGTTTTTCCTTCCTCTAGTTTACTAATTTGAGCTTCCATATTCTCCACTTTTTCCTCCATACCCTTTTTCCACTACTCCTGGTTACTTTCATTTTTCTTTCCCTACTCTTCCTATTGCTTATCATTTTTTTCTAGATTCTTGATTCTTTCATATACCCACCTATCAAAACCCATTCGAGCCTCAGACTGGTTTTTGAGTTTATCCAGAATAATCCCATCTCCATCTTTATCCCTACTCATTTCCTCCTTATACTTCTCATTCTCAGTTTCCATTTACCTTTCCTCCTTATTAATCTGATTGTTAACATTACCAATACTCACGCTGTGGGTAGGGCTATTTTGATCAGAAACATCCTCAGCTCCTCCTTCCTCTTCCCCAACTTCCTCTTCTTTCCATCTCTCCTCTTTGTCAGACTCATCTGTCTCCATCTTGCTTCCATCTTTTCCCATGTCCTCATAATCAACCTCCTTATCCTTTTGTTTACCCATGTCCTCTTGAATTTTCTCCACAATGGCTTTTTTACCCTTTTTGCTCTATATCAACTCATCCTTGTTGGACCCACCTTCCTCAATCTTCCTCTTTCCTTTCCCCAATGACACCGATAACCTCTTATTTTCCTGGATAGCCAGAATCTTGCAATGCTCATAAATGAGCAAAATAAGGTCATTATGAAGCACAGGCGAAGAAGGGTTCTTACTATGCTTATTTAGAGACCATGATAAAGACCTGAAAAGGTAATAGGGTAGAGAAATCCTCTTCTCATGTCTAAAGTGATTTAAAAACACAAAATGGTATGTGTGGACCTTGGTGAAACGACCCTCCAGAGTAATATATTCCATAATTGCATTAAGCACACAGCCTTAGATTTTCTTGATATTAGAAGCATCATAATACCCCCCCGTAGCTTTTCCTAATTTAGCTATTTCCTTCTCTTTACGCGGAAAAAGATTTACTACATTATTAGACACTTTTAGGTCCCTAAAGAAGTTAAGACCAGAATGGGGCATACCAGTGACCATCGAAATGAGGTCTGCATCCAGCTTAAAGCTACCACCATGAATTTTGAAGAAGCCATTTATCTAGTTTTTAGTAACTTTGGTGACTGCTAGGTTTACTCTGCCTTTATCATAGTCTACCAATTTTTCCATGAAATGCATCATGAATCCCTTCTCCAACTTTGTCCATACCTTCGGCATCTCCTGCCATCTGGAAATAATATCAGGTTCCTCTCTTTTTAGATCCCCCCATTTTAGATTTTGTTTTACAATTTCTCTGCTTCTGCAACTTCAGAGCTTTCTTCCAAATGAAACTCGACTCTTTGAAAATGCACACCCACAAAGCGTGCAGAAAATGAATATTCTTGTTTAGGACTATGCCCTTATGATGTGCCATAATCACCTTTCTAAAAATTTGAATATTAGTCATTAATACTTCCATGATTAACGTGCGATCCTTCTCTCCCCAGAAATCTATCCTTTCTAATAAGTTCTTTAATATAAAAATCAATATTAACATCCCCATTCCATATACTTTGAGCTTCAGAAAATACACCAAGGTTTGCAAGGTCATCTGCTACAACATTTTTTTCCCTGAAAGCATGTTCAATAATAATTGATTTAAAGCTTGAAATAATTTCTCTAGCTTTAAAAGTAATATTTTCTATAGTCTACAAAGGTTCAATTTCTCCCTTAAGGAACTTAATAATGTTAAGTGAGTCTTCCTCCAGCCATAGATTATCATGATTGAGATTTTTGCTATAATCAAAGTATCCAGAGCCATCAAGGCTTCAACATAATGACTAGCTTGGTTACCCAAAGGGCCAGCAACAGCCATAATGCAACTTCCAGCAAAATTCCTAACAATGCCCCCATAACCAGCTTTCCCAGGATTTCCCTTAGAAGCCCCATCAAAGTTGGCCTTAATCCATCCTTGTGAAGGAAAGCACCAGAAAAGACCATCCCTACCCTTATCCTTACTGTTTTTGTTATTGGAGAGGTTCCAACTTCCATTAAAGTCTTCTTTAGCAGCTAAACCATTATCAATTCCATATAAACATTCAAATATCCCTCTATAGATTTTATCCACCACCACTTCAGGGTTCACACTTTTATCCCGAAAAATCTTGTTGTTGCGCTCCTTCCAAATGTTCCATATGACAATAGGGAGAGTTATTTTCCATAGCTCAACATTCTTAGAATGGGAACTAGGGAAATACCATTGTTGCCAAAACTCTTCTAGAGAGTTCGGGAAAACCCATCTCAACTTCTACCTACTAAAAATAATATTCCAAATTTCCTGACTGAAATTGCATTGGTAGAGGATATGACAAGAAAACTCCTCCTCCCTGCAGCAAAGAGAACACATGTTAGGAAAAACAAATCCACGCTTATGGAGATTATCAAGAGTTAGCACCTTATTTTGGATAAAAAATCCAAAAGAAGATATTAATTTTGGGTGTCAACTTCTTTATCAACACTTTAGCCCACAAAGGGATCTCTTTCGGAACTTTGTTATGGATAGACACTGCAAAATCCAAAAGAAGAGTCAACTTTTTTTTCCACACTTTAGCCCACAAAGGGATCTCTTCTGAAACATTGTTATGGATAGACACCGCTGAAGACATAGAATATTTCCCATCAAAAGTTTCCCTCCAAATCAAACAATCCTTAGAATTGTCCATAAAGGTTTTGGAAGAAAGCAAGATCTCTAAAAATTTTAATCCCGGACAAAACTGGCTAAACTCAATCCACTTCCCATTTCTCTAGTAGTCTCTAACAAAGACTCCATACCTACTTTTGAACCAGTCTTTCCATTCCTTAAGAATGGGGATTTCCTCCAGTGGTTTATCCATTAGCCATATGTCCTCCCAAAATCTAATAATTCTCCCATTCCCCAATTTCCACTTTGTACTAGCTACAGCCCAAGCTTTAGCCATTTGAACTGCATTCCAAATTGTAGAGCCTTCCACAAAAAAAATTTTTTCCATAAATTGTTCCTCAAATGGTTGCATGTAAAGGTATTTATTTTTCCAAATTGAATTCCATTCCCTTTCCTCCCCTTTCATTCTCCAAATTTGTTTAGCTAACAAGGCATTATTCATAGTTATAATGTTCCTTAATCCCAAACCCCCAAAAGCCTTAAAAGTACAAATATTATTCCATGCAATAAGGGGGATTCTGTTTTTATCTTCCACTGCCGATCATAAGAACTTTTTTTGAATTCTTTCAATGGCCTCAACAAACTTCCTGGGGATTTTGAACAGACTAAGGGCATAGATAGGCAAATTTTGAAGGGTATCTTTAAGCAACGTCACCTTACCCACTTGGCTAAAGAGGGCTCCTTTCCATCCAACCAGTTTGGAATTGAATCTATCAGCCAGCTTCATCTAGAAATTCTTTGAAGGCTTTAACCACAAAGGGAGACCCAAATAAGTAGATGGGAACTCATCAATTTTACATCCAAGGATTCTTTTGATCCTTCTTTGTCTATCCATAGGTGTATTTAAGAAGAACAAAGAACTCTTATCCCAATTTATTTTTGACCAGAAGCAACTTCATAGGAATCCATAACACTCTTCATGTTTCTCGCTTCCCTTATGGTAGCTTCTCCCATAGTGATAGAATCATCAACAAATTGTTTGTGAGTATAGGTTAAGTTGGACGAAGAAGGTTTAAGGCCTTTGAGTTTCCTTTCTTCCACACTTCTCATAATAAATATACCCAAACTTTCAGCCAGAATAGTAAACAAGATAGGAGAGATGGGATCCCCTTGTCTTAGGCCTCTAGAACTTTTGAAGAAAATGGAAGGGGATCCATTAATAATAACAATAGAGGTTGAAGTGCCAGTCAACTGAGAGAAAAGTTGAATCACCTTTTCCCCAAACCCAAAAGCTTTCATAATTCTGAAAAGGAATTGCCAATTCACTCTGTCATAGGCCTTGGACATGTCCAACTTAAGAAAAAAGCCCTATTTTTTAGCAGCAGTTAAAGAATGAATATTCTCATGAACAGAAATGATAGAATCCAAAATCTGACTGCAAGGGACAAAACCATTCTGCTAAGCCGAAATAATGCGGGGGAGAATATCCAACATTCTAGAAGTAAGAACCTTAGATATAATCTTGTAAACAGAATTACAAAGATTGATAGGTCTAAACTTATTGAGACAGTCACCTCCAGAGATCTTAGGAATAAGAACGATAAAGGTAGCATTCAGTTCTTTTAGAAGCCGCCTTGAACCAAATAATTATTTAACTCCATTACAAATATCAATCTCCACAATATGCCAAAAATTTTGGAAGAAGAACATAGGGAATCCATCTGGACCAGGAGAGTTGTCTCCAAGAAAGGAAAACACAGCCTTTTTGATTTCCTGATTCGAAGGGATCCGAGAAATATTTTTGTTGTCATCCTCATTTAAAATGGAAGGGATAACTTGAGCTAGAAGGTCTTGATTTCTGATATCCAGAACGTCCTCACCTCCCAAAAGATTACTAAAGAAATCCTTAGCTTCCTTTCTTATTTCATTTTCATCCAACAAAATCCCCCTATTGCAAGATAAACTGGAAATCCTGTTGGCTGCCCTATGCTTAAGAGCATTCATGTGAAAAAACCAAGTGTTTTTATCACCTTTCTTCAAATACAATGCTCTTGATCTTTGTCTCCAAATTTTTTCTTCATTAGAGATAATTTCATGGTATTTGGATAGAAACCCATTTTCAACATTCCTCAAATCCTCAGAAAGGCCTTCCTCTTGAATTTTATCTTGAACTTCTTTAACATCTGTCTTAATATGAGCTTTCATTTTAAAGATATCTCCAAAAGTCTCTTTGTTCTAGATTTTAATTTTGGCTTTGATGATATTAAGCTTTTTGGCCACTCTGATAAGGCAGTTCCCTCAACCTTCGAATTCCACCATTCAACAACACAACATTCTAAAGGCGGGTGGGACAACCAAGCTTTTTCAAATCTAAAAAGAAAATTTCGCTTTGCAGAAGTTGAATTGGCAGTGAAAGAAATAGGTTAATGATCAAAACCAATCTTAATTATAGACGCCAAAGAACAATTACACTTGAATAAGATCAGAACCAGTTCTTCTATTGGTCCAAGTGTAATTAATCCCTTGGAGATCCACATCCATCAAAGCTTGATCATTAATAAAATCCATTAGGTCTTGTCTTCCCTCCAACTGCAAAGGAAGGCCTCCCATATTTTCATCCTCTTTTAAAGGGGTATTGAAATCTCCCATAATCATCCAGCTTTTATCAGCAAAACTTAGTCTATCTTCAGCCAGCTCCTCCAAAATTTAGTTCTTCCAGCTTTAGAATTAGGCGCATAGATATTAGTGATAACCCATACAAAGTTATCCTTAATATGCTCAAGCAAAACTGAGGTCCTATTAACCCCTAAAGCAATTTTCTAATAGCGAGATTAAATAGTTAATAATGTTAATTCTAATTATTTTAACTAATAGCGATTTGATTATTTGATTATCTAATGTTTAATTTAATTTATTGGATTCTTTCCTTTTTGGGAATTTAATTATTTGATATTTAAATATTTATTTATTTTAATGATGATTTAATATTTATTTAATATTTATTATTTAGCTTATGTTGTGGTTTTATATTTATTTATGATTTGACCTTTTATTGTTATTTAATTATTTATTTATTTATTTAAGCGTCTATGGTTTAATATTTATTTGGTATTTAATGTTTATTTTGATCTTTAATTCATTTATGAGGCTTTGGTTTATTTGATTTAATTTCCCCATTTGATTTATTTAATTGTGGCTCATGTTTTATTTATTAGTTTGACTTTTATATTAAGTGGGTTGTATAAATACACTTTAAAATAAAATAATAAATATTCCCACCTAATTGTAAATTCATGATTTATATTTATCTTACCTACCCTCTTCTCTTATTGGTTGAATTTGAAAAAGGGAGGTAAAATTATATTATATGGCAGGGTTGGTAGAATATATTATAGAATCGAATAATTTGATTGGTTGTTGTGGAGGCTAGGGTTTTTGGTTATTGTTTGGCTTTTTATTTTCATTTCCGTGAAGTTTTTGGGGTTGGCTATTTTTTGGAGATTACTCCAGCAAGTTTTCTTCCTTGGTTTTGGATTTCTCCACTCTTGGTTTTGGCTAGAGCTTGGTTGGATTTTGGATTGCCTTTGTGGGAGCTCTTCTTCAGCTTCATTCCATTACTCCAGGTTGCAGGTTGGAGCTTGAGCCTATGCATTTTAATTTTATTGGCCTTTATGTGTATGCATCGTGTCTACAAGTGTATTGGGTTGGGGTTGAAAGAAATATATATTGCATATTCTATAGTCTTAATATAGTTTTGGAAATAAATATTTGGGGATAAACTTTATGTTATGTGGGTTTTTGTATAGTTGGCTGGAAATTATATTTTGGTTTTTCTGATAATACATTCACGACTTTGTAAATTTTTATTCTCTGTGAATGTTCTTCTGGTGGATTCCATTTGAGTTGTTTGACGATATTTTTGCAATCCCCTCCCAAAGTGTGATTATTTTGTGAGAGTTTTATTGGGTTATTTGGAGATTTGTTGAGTTTATTTGGTTCTCTTTTTTAGTATTGCCATGAGAAAAACTTGATATATTTTGATTTATACTTGGTTAGATTTTATTTAGTTTATGCCCTTTATTTCCATATTTTGGGCGACATTGTTGGTCTTTGTTTCATAAAATTTGGTTAAGTGTAAGATTTTATTTTTCTGTCACAAGTTTTCTAAGTATTTCCATCAAAATTATGCATATGCGTTGTTTTAACATATGCGTAAACCTGTTGAACATAAGCACGAAACATATATGTGAACCTGTTGAACATATGCGCGAACCCGTTGAACAAATGCGCAAACCTATTGACAAATGCTCTAACCTGTTGAATAGAAGAGCTAACTTGTTGAAGAAAAGAGCTAACCTATTGAACAAAAGCACGAACCTGTTGGGCAAATGCGCGAATCTGTCTGATTTATGTGTTTTTCATAGTTTTGCTTATTTTAATTAATTTTCCTGAATTGATTTTTGTACCAGAGGCTTTATTTGAGGTTTATTAATATTTTCTAGATTCGGCTTTTATCAATTTTGATGTACTTTGATGGTTTTATGTACATTTACTTCTCTACACCATTTTGGATATTTTCGACTCTCTTCCATGTGGATAGGCCATGGATGATTGAGATTATTACTATGTTATTTTGGACCAGCAAGTGAGTAGGCCTTTCTATGATGTTATCTTTTATTTGATGGCAGCATTTGATGGCTTGATAGGCCTTTTTTTATTGCTAGCTAAGAGGCTCATTTTTCTATATTGATGTTGTTGTAGCCTTGCATATGTTGTAAGAGTATGTGTGGAATTTTTTGGCTGCATTGAGTATTATTTTCATGTATTTAAGTTGGTAGAGCCTATTGTTGGGCCATGTCAGGAAGAGTGGTCTTCATTGTGATGACTGGGGTCATGAGAGATAGGCTTGCATGAGGTTCCTTGTAAGGATGCATGAAGTCTAGACCACCAGGGCACATTGGAGTTTTCCATGATTTGTAAACAAGTGATAACATTGATAATAAATTAATTGGTATGGGTAATTAGAACTCATTTAAATAAGATAATGAATAGTTTTGAGCCTCATGGCTTAGTCCTAGGGAGGATGTTTTACGATAAGCATGAGAAGATCATGAAGACAGTAAGCTAATCTCCCTTGGTCTCTCATAGGTTGAGATTGATAGTTTTGATACTTAATGTAAGTACAAATGCCAAGCTAACAAGATGAGAGGGGGGGTGAATCATACAAACTTAATCTTTCATAAAAACAACAGATTCAACCTCAGTAACATATACTTTAGCAATATAACCAAAACTGCTAAACATGCAAACTCATAAGCATATAAACATCATAACACTCATAACACCAGATTTAACGTGGAAACCCAAATAGGAAAAAACCACTATGGGATTTCGGACCCACTAAGAAATATACTCTTCTAGAGTATGCTCGGTTAAAAGCAAATCCTGTTAAAGATTACAAACACATTTCTAGATGTGACCCGGTTAAGGGATTTCCCTCAGATCTATTAGGATCTTCACCTTGTTAGAAGTGACCTTGTTAAAGGATTTCAAACACTCAATCAGAATGTCACCTTGCTAGAGGGTTTTACAAATAAGATTGTTAAGTCCACTCGGTTAAGAGATTTTCTATCACTTTACAAAATAACAGTAATAAAAATCTATCTGCAACTTCACATCTAAAATGCTAAAGCGGATTCTTATTTACTCAATACAATCTAATCATAGGACTTATCTTATCCCTCAGCTGGGCTTTCTACTCTGTTATTCAAGCAGGTCTTCAAGCTTTTGTGCTCGGTAATCACTATGTAGCATCCCTGTCCTTACACTTGCCCGCATGCATTGTTTATCAACAGTTCCTTATTTATAAACAATTTGCTAACCACTTAATCTCCTTGATCACATATCCCATGATCAATCACAGCCATCATATCTTCAAACTTGACCACGTTTAATGTATCCTTTGATCTGAAAACATTTTACCTCGCCTTGGAACTTGCATACATTTCTTGGAACTTGTGCTAAGGTATTGCGGTTCAATGTGCGATGTAGATCTTCCTGCCAATTTTCCTTTGCCATAGATTCTTTAACAAACTTCATGCATGACATACCAATCATTTAATTAGTTCCAGCTCATCAGCTTCCTTCATTAAATAACGCTTTTAATCATTTAATGCATTCTGTTACAGTTCGGTTGCAACTCGATAAATACTAAACTTCACTTGGTAGACATTCCGCCTTCATTAACCGATAGCGATAACCTTAGGGTTTACCGACTAGATTCCTTAGGGTTTACCGACTAGGTTCTTTGCTCGGTAACATAGTATAGTATTAACCTTACAATCAACAACATATGTAGGATATCAAAACAATCTAAACATCATGATCTCATCATTGTCTAACTCGATAATAGTTGCCCATTGAATAACTTATTTCTCCCCTTATTCATCACATTCTTTCTGTGTCTTTTACCGACATCTTTATACTCATCAAATCATACTTCTTAAGATATGGCAACATCATACTGAATTAGAAAATCGATTTCTTGACATCAATGACAAATAATAATATTAAGACAGTAAACATCCTTAATCAATTATATCCATAATCATCAACAACCTTCTCAATATCCTAATTGAAATGCCAACAATCTCTTTTTGTTTGTTATAATGACAACATAGATGGCTCCACATGTCTATCAGGCTAGTGCCTTATGTTATTATGTTATTATGTTATGAGGATGACATGTGATGAAACTCCACTCCTACATGTGTTCCCCCTTTATGATTTATGATTATTCTTTTTGGATGCATTTATGTCCTGATGAGTTTTACGCCTCTGGGAGTTCATTCTTGTGGTTTTGTGTGAGTTCTTTCTTGAGAGTCTTGTGTGGTTAGTCTCCCTGGTTATAGGTGCTAGCTTAGGTGTAGATTGTGTGTTGGGACCTTGTGTAATCTCCTAGCACAGGGGGTGGTTCCTTTGGTTCCATATGGTCAGGTGGTTGGTACTTTTAAACCATTGGGATGTTCCTATCTTTGGATTCTTCTTGCGTGGATGAGGATGCTTCTTCAGATAGTTCATGGATAATAATGGCAGCAATAATGTAAATGATGATGTGAGTTATGTAATGAATTCTTATGTAATGGTTGTAAAACAAATCATGCTTATGAGAAATGATTATGTTCTTCTAGTTATAATGATAGATTATGGTTATGGTATATGATTGTAATGATGAACCTTGAGTTGTATTGTGATGCATTTATATTAAATGAAATGGATGCATGAGGCATGGATAAGTATTGTGGTTTGGAATTAAATGATGCATTTTGTATTCTTGATGAGCCATGTTAAAAGGAAATGGTGTAAATGTTATGATAATGGTAATAGCCTAGAAAAGATGTCTCTAACAAATTATTTAAGTAGAAGAAATGTTAAGCCTTGGTAGGATGTATGAGTATGAGTAATATTGGAAGATATCTTAGGACATGTTTATGTTTGGTGATTAAAGAATTTGAAATTATAGTATCATACTTTGTAGACAATGATCTCATGGTAGGATTGAAATCTTATAATGTTTGGGATGTAGTTGAATGTTCCTTATGGAAATATTGTATGGATGTTCTTAATGAATGAATTACTAATCTTATTAATGAAAATTACTAGTAAGTGTATGGATAGATGGTAAAATGAATGCTTGTCTTTTAAGAAAGGTTTAGAATGTATCATGTGTTATGGTTTAAGATTAAATCTCCATTTGGTGGATGCTATTAGTTGTTATGGAATTAGGATATTGTATCTTAGTTTGTGTTGAGATGAATTCATGTAGTTACTTAATTTGTGTAAAGCGGAAAAATCGAACCCTAGTTGTTCTCCCCTCCCCAACTCCAAGGAGAGAGAAGGGAGAGTCACTAGGGTTGATGGTTTTCACTTAGGGGAGACTTTACATTCAAAAGAGGGGTTGAAACCCACAAAATCCAATCCCACGCAATGCAAGATTGGATTCTATATGAGTTTCAAGGGTTGTGATAGCAAGCATACCCTCTTTTGTAAAGAAATGTAAATGGAATGATTGAACTAGGAATGCATGTAAAGTAGGAAAGATTCACTTATAAAAAGAGATAGGAATATGATATGAAGCTGCGGACCTAGAATTAGAAGTAAAATGTCGAGACGGTGCTGTTCTGCAAATTTGAGCGAAAGTTGATAGGACGATGGCGCCCGGCGTGCACACGGTCCTCCGAAAAATCCGCGAAACGAAGGGGGATCTGTTCGTCTCTGCACAAGGATTCCAGATCTTCAATTACAGCCGCGTACCTGCAACGTACACACAAAAAAGAGAGGACGATTGGGGGGTTAGGGATGAGGGGTTTGCCTTTAGGTCAAACCCCGGTTTTGGAATTAACCAAGAAATGAGAAATTGTTGTAAATGTAAATGATTGTAATGTAAAACAAGTACTAGTACCTTGTTGTAAGAATGTTTGTATTCTTACATGCGAAGGTGTAGATGTTGTTGTATGTTGTATGTTGTATGTGATATGTGATCTCCTCTTGAATGGTTGAATCCTTGCCTTGAATGCAACACTTAGCCTTGAATGGAGACTTAGAATGATCAATTGCTTGAAGGAATGCTTGAATGCTTGAATGCTTGAATGTTTGAATATCGTTTCCGTGTCTTGTACACATATGTCCTTCCTTCCTCAAATGGGAGAGGAAATGTAGTTTTTATACTTGCCAATTAGGGTTGAAAGACTGATTTTCCCGACCTTAGGCCGACCAGGAAATGTTATTTTCCAAATTGCAAACATAAAGACCCGAAGCCCCATAGGAGACCGGGCCCAAAAATAGGGCCAGGGACCAGGGCGCTGGGCGCCATGGTCCTGGGGGACCAGGGCGCTGGGCGCTCTGGTCCCACCTCCCGGGACAGCAGGGTGCAAGGAGGATCAGGCCAGGGTGCTGGAAAAATGCAGTTTTTGGTGTCATGAACAAGTTTCGGGGTCTCCATTCAGGTTTAGTGTTGCATCGCCATCGTGAAGACCCAAATGCGGTCGAAATTGCAAGTGTCGCAATTTTAGGACGCTACAATTTGTAATAAGATGATTGTTGGTTAATTGATATAGTGTAATAGATTTTAGGAGTATTAAATGAGCTATGGGTTAAATGTTTAGGAACACTCTGTGATTATTGCCTTATGTAATTTAGGAATAATGATGAAGTAATATGCAGGCTAGGAGCATAGAGTCATAAATGATTATGTGGAAGTTAATCGTAAATGGAAATGGTGTTAATACATTGTAAGGGTTAATCTTGGTATGTGAATGGTGATGTTAATAGTCGAAGTTTGGTTAATGGTAATAGGAACATTTGGACTTGGTGTATAAAATGAACCTAAGAGAAAAAGGGAAGTAGCTATGCATTGAAAGATAGAATCTCATATTAAATGAAAGATTAAGTAGGCTGCATATCATGAGTGTTAGGTATTTCTATGATGCACCCATGTGTGTATAATGACTAAGATTATGAGTTATTGATCTGGAAGAAAGTAAATGCTTATTGCTTATGTAGGTAGATTAAGTAATGGCGTTGACATACCCTAGGGAGTTAGTAGTAATGATTTATTGTATTCCGCTTGCATAATTGTTTGAATAGCTTTAGTGAATTATTCTATGTTCATAACACTTAAAGGTTGTTGTGTGCTCGCTACATTTCTTAAGTGATGTTATGTGTTGTATTGTTAAATAAATAAAAAATTAAATTAGTGTGTATTTAGCTATATTTCTCTGGGGTATTTTGGTGGGCATTACACATGGAATTTTTTTTTTTGAAACGGTTAAGTGTAACACATGCATCTTAAACAATCTCCTAAACTCAAATCTCAAGAAGCACAACATCATGTCAACATTCGACAATACACAAGTGGAATGATTAAAGCACTAACTACCAAGTGATCTTAGAGAAGGGTATCCAAACACATAAATAAATGCCAATTTTGTAATTGGTCTAATAAAAGGCCCTCCTTGAATTTACAAGACTTGATAGAGAATATCAGACCGCCTACTAGGTCCTAGGTGTTATCGACAGCTTCGACAAGCATCAACTTGCTTCTAAACACCAATGACACTACTCAACTTTATCTAACACTAAAAAGGCACCTTAGAGGTTCCCCCAATACTATGAGTCACAAAACACACCATGAATTAGTCTAATTAACCACCCAGACACTAAGAAAAATTGTCAGATACACAAGCCATTTATAGGGGTGACAATCAAGGTCTTGAACTTCCTATCACAACACTAGCATGTTGTGCTATATTCCACTTTCTATGTTGGCATCCTTTGAAAATAGTAACTTGTGATATTATCCTTTGAGATATGTATTTATCTGAACCAATGAGCTTCATTGTTGGACCATTTGGTGCCTTAGACACCCCAAAAATTCTAGTGAAGTCCAAATACTTAGACAACACCCTAAACAAGAGAAAAAAATAAAAATAGTGTGGAGACAAGATATGCAAACTTCTCAAAAACACTTGAATCCTATCAAGTTTATAGGACAATAATGAGAGGGGACTAAGAAATCCTCAAGGAACCACATGACACCAACTAGGTTCATTATAAGCACCAAATGAAATGCTCCTATGAATGAAACCAAGATTAAGTTAGTGAGCATGAAGAAGATATCATATACAATCATGTTTGATAGCAACACCGACACACTTAAATTAATTAATCCATATCCAATATCATACAAAGTGTTCAATTATATAATTTCATTAATAAATATAATCCTTTGGATCATTATATATAGTTTACAATTACAAGAATTAAAGAGAAAGAAGGAGAATAAGAAGGAGAGGAGAACAACTCTCGTAGTTGATCCTCCAAGCCAAGTTCAGCTGTCCCGAATGGTTGCTTGCAATACCACCTAACCATGTGGAGCCCATAGGTCCACCTCACCATGGTTATGGAGATAGTCACATGGCCTAAAAACTCAATCAATGAAGGCACACAAGGATAAGGTTTACACAAATACCAAACACAGAGTGCACTCAACATGGGTAACACATACCATACATGAATCATAATGCAACATCAAATAAGAAAGGTATTTCATCATCAATAAGCCAACATCAAAAGGATGAGGAAGCATCCTTAAATAATAATACTGAAGACAAGGAGGCACCATAAATGAGTTACACAAAATTTTCCATAAGGCACAATATATCAATGCAATAACCAAAAAGAGAAACAACAATAAACCTCTTGGGTGCTAGTCAACTATCAAGACTTAGATACTAGAGTGCTAAGTATAGTGAGTGTCATCATGTTTTCTCATGCAGACACACCACACGGAACCAAGAATCCTCTCATATAGACAAGAATTTTGTTCATGTAATTCCCCATGCTAATGTGTGGGAATATCACTCGAAGTAAGATCCAATGTCTACATGTGTGTGCATACCTTCCCATGTTAGCCTTAGCCTCGTACTAACGCTCAAGGAATGCTCAGGGAACCAATTATTTTAATTAATGTTACATTCTAACCCAAGTTTTAATTAAATTTCTACTTGATTAAGAGACTCCCCAAAGCGATTTCCAGTATGCCACTTACAGGTTGGGGACACTAGTGGGAGCCACTCCCTATACCCACTTTAGTACCTAATCCTAGGCCCATCTCATTCAATTGAATGTGGTATCAAAATAAAACACAATGATATAGTGCACTTGTCACTTTCATATGTTCCCAAATCCAAATCTCAAGGCACCATTGTCCAATATCTCATTATTTAACACATTTCAAATTCTCACAATTTCACTATTCACCATATTACTCATATGCCCAATTGGCCAATACATCATAATATAGATAAAATTAGATTCCAATAATAAAATTTAATATATATTATCCATTATCCTAGATCATAATATCAAGTCATGACATCCAAGTTCCACTTCATATTTTTACACAAAAAGTAAAAAAAAAAAGAATAAACCATAACCTCCATTAGAGGACCTCCAGAAAGCTCATAGTTTCAAAATGCAAGAATCCCAAATTCACAATAAAATTTCACTTTCAAGCATTCAAACTAATTTTGGCAACATAACAATACCTAGGGCATCATTTTGCAATTTTCACTTAAAACAAATTATAAAATACATGAATTCATTTGTTTTAAACATGAAAACTATTCTAAAACATATTTCTACTCAAATGAAACTGAATTGAAGCAAAAAGATTGATTAAATTGAGAGAAATCAATAAAACTATACCTCAATTTGAGCAAATTTGAAACTTGAATAAAAATTCACATACTCAATGGTTGAATGAATATTTTGGACATCACAATTTTCTTTCCAAGAGAAATCCAACAAGTCGTTACCCACAAAATTCTTCCCACACATTCATGCCCAACAAGCAAATCAAAATCCAAGTGTAGTCTCTTTTTTTATGTTATAAAATACAATAAAATGACTAAGTGTCAAATGAACTTCTAATTCCCCACTATAAGACTCTTTTTAAAGTGGGAATAAAATTACAATAATTTAAAACATAACTTAAATTAATAATAAAATCCTCAAATAGCTCGACACATTAATTCATGCAATTACCCTTAATTGACATACTCATAAGACATATTTAACACTAACTATCAAATTGCAATTTAATTAACATAAAAACGCAAAAACTGTTACCCATTTTAAAAATAATTAAAATTAAATAATATCTATAAATTACGAAAAGGTCCCAAACCTTAATTAGGAAATTGCCTTGATTTTAAATACATATAAGACATAGTAAATCATTTAATCATTAAGTTGCCACAATTAATATTAAAATGCAATGATAAATTACAATCAAGTCAAATTGTTCAAACACTCTTCATGGGCCAACTACACATGAGGATTGGGTTATCTAAATATTACCAACTACAATAGTCTAGAATGAAACATTAAAATACAAAGAAATGTTAAAATACAAGTAAATCACCCTATATGATGTATGATGGGTTTTGGCTAGAGGATATTTTGGCCAGTGTGTTATCTCCTATTAACCACCATTGGGGAAATGGGCACGCTCAGACCTATGGAGATAGGTAGAGTCAATGTCCTGTACCCACATTAATAACAGAACAATATACATGTACATGTATAATATATAATATAGTTGAAACACACATATAATCATTTCACAATTGAGGTCACATGATAACATCGTTAGTACATAATCCATCATCATAAACATTATAAAATCGTAATATAATCAAGTCAACTAAATCTAACATGAATATCATCATTTGCACTACTAAGAATCTATATGTATTTAACTAAATAAAATAATATAAAATATCACTTGATGCATTTTAATAAAGCATCAAATCAACCTTTCATTTTAACTTTCATATCAACATCACAATAAGCTAATTTTGAATCAAGACATCATTTTTTCTCAACAACATTTAATATTGGAAAGAACAATTATTTCCCATTCGACCAATACACCAACATTAATCGGTGCACAATCCAATTTAGGTAAAATCTCACACCACATCATTCTCAAGAACATAATAAACCACAACACATAAGCTCTCACACCTAAGCACAAGAAGATACGAATGCAACTCAATTCAATAACAAAGTGATGATCTAAGCTTGACAAGCCAGGATTGTAGCCAAATCTAAGTTTCATACACTTTCCTTGGCACATTCATATTGGCATATATTTTGTAATATGTAATTCCATGAATGTAGGAAGCTATAAGTTATTTAGGCATTACTTAGGTGCACCCGCCTTGGTCTTGCAGAGCCAAAAGTGCACGAGATTTTAGTCTTGTAAAACTAAATCTCGGTCATTGGCCAAATCCTATTCTAAGTCTGTTGATGAGTTAGTGACTATTCCTCTAGGATTTAGAATCTATTGATTTGGGAACCAACGCCATGGCTACCCTTTATTTATGTCTTCAAAACAATGACTCTGGCATAGCACTGAGACAGGGTGATGTGTGCTAGTGATTTCCTGCTACGTTTACATTGCTTGGTACCTTATGACAGTGTTGCTTGGTATGCTAACTTTAGAGACTACATCTTCCCTAGGATTCTAACTCCTGATGAGCCTCCCATCCTTGCGGCAGTCATGGTTTTCTCTGACTTTGACTCTGACTATGTAGAGGAAGAATATGACAAGGAAGATGATGATGAAATAGACGACTGATGTCTCCCTTCAACCACTTTACCTTTCTACTCTTTATGTAATATTGACGAAAGGCCTAAGAGCCAATTTTTCTATGCAAATGTAAAGAAAATTAATACATAATAAAATAAAATATCTTTTTTTGTGTTACATGGCTCTTTAATTTAAAATGGTTGCTTTTCCATTTCTTCTTTTTCTTATAAATTTGAATACTTTGAAAGGCTTAAGAATTCAAAATCTTTGGACTTCTATCTAGGACAAAAAACACAGCCTCAAGGAAAGAGAAACACACAATATTTACATATTCATTTTCAAAAGTAGCTTAATTGAATGGTTTGAGATAGATTCTATTAACTAGAATCTCAAGTGTTTCACCTTGCATATTCTCCAACTCAAAAGCGATATATTCCTTGCATCCAAAAATAAGGAAAGGACCTTCCCAAAGGCTATCAAACTTAGCATGTTGACCTGGCTTAATGCCTCGTTCATTATATTTTAACACCAGGTTCCCGCATTTGAAGCCAAGGTCTGAGTTCTTCTTATCAAACCATTTCTTAACAATTTCCAACCTGTCATTTAGGGAATCAAAAGCCTTCTCCCTTTCTTCTTGCAGTTCTAACAGTTGTACCAATCATACCTCCATAGGCTCATTTTATTCCATTTCCAAAGACTTGAGTAGCTACAAAGTTGGGATTTCCAAGGAAATAGGAAACTGGGCCTCTTTCCCATAGACAAGCTCATAAGGAGAAGTATTTAGTATTTGTTTAGGAGTTATATGATCTGATCATAGTGCATTTTTCAGGGTTTTGTACCACTCTCTTTTGTGCTTTTCTCCTACCCTCTTAAAGAGATGGATTCCCTTGTAGGTAATAGTTAGAGCACATTTTAAGGTATATACCATGGTCAAGAGCGAACTGTGTGACTCAAGAACCTAGGAATGCTTTAGCATTATCCGAGATGATGGATTTTGGAGGACCAAACCTTGATACAAGCTCTTCTAATAAGTTTAGGATTTTTATTTTTCGTTGCATTCCTTAAAGAAACTGCTTCTATCCACTTGGTAAAATAATCTATCACAGTGAGGATCCACTTATGAAAAACACTAGATGTTGAGTTTAGCATTCTTATGAAATCTAATTCCCACTGGGCGAATGGATCATCCACTACTATAGGTCTCAAAGGCATAGTTGCATTCTTGCATTTACCAACATAGAACTGGCATTCCTTGCATGCATAGACCAGAGCATGTGGTTCATGGAATAGAGAAGGGCAATAATATCCTACACGGGTGACTTTTATGGTTGTGGTTTGCATAGAGAAATGATCTCATGTGGAGCCATTATTAAATTCATTCAAAATTCTTTCCACTTGCTGCTTGTCCACACATCAAAGGAGCACTTCGTCAAAGTTTCTTTTGAACAGGATCCCCTCAATCAACCGAAAATTGCTATTTTGTAGCCTATAGAATATTTTCTTATTATGAGGGAGATCATAGGGAAACTTTCCAATTTGCATGAATTCCGCTTTGTCTATTATCCAACATCTCTCTGCCACAGACTCATGAACTAGGACCACTTTGTCTTTCACTTCTTCAAGAATATCTGTTTCTTGAGCCAAGTATTCACAAAGGCCTTTTCCCCAGATTACTTTGGTTGCTTGGACATCAATATCATACTCCAAAATCTTCATAATCTAGTTGGCTCTTTATTCTATGATCTCCCCTTCCATTATATACTCTCGGACACTTGGGTGAGCTACATAAATTGTAGTCTTATTGGATGTAATGAAGTGCCTGAATTTCTTCAACCCTTTGACAATGGTGAATGCTTGCTTCTCCACAAAGTTATACTTGACTTCGTAATCTTTTAGAGTCTTTGAATGGAAGGCGATCAAGTTCTCTCCTTTTCCTTCGTTGTCCTTCTATGTTAGCACTGTAGACACTTAAAATTAATATTTAATTAATTCAAGCCTGTCAACATATTTAATTAATTTAATTGTGTTATCCTTATTCCTCTTAGAATTAATTAAATCCAATTTAATTAATCATGTCACTATTGTCTATTAATTAATTTATCAAATAAATTAATTATTCCCAATTCTTCTAAAGTTATCTTAATAATTATTTCCTCTAAATGCACTCAATTAATTAATTTTAGTTAATTAACCTATTCATGTGATTCATCCAAATCACTTTTTTCCTAATCTCGCTCAACCAAATTAATCCTTCTAGAATCTCTTATAATCATACTTATCATTATCCTTCAATTTTATATTCCCACTCATGTCACATCAAAATTGAGTCTCTCAAAGAAATTCAAATTTCTTTGAATCCCTCAATGCATCCTTATTTTTGGAATTTTTAATTCCTCATTTTTTGAAATTCAAATTTCTCCCCCCTCTCCTCAAGGAATTTTATATTTTTTTTTATTTTCCCAAGGCACCCTTGATCCATGTCTTCTATCTCAAATTAATATCAACCCTCCATAAGAAAACCGATCTTGGCCCTTCATTGGTCTCCTCCAATATATAAGTTGGATGATCATTTCCTCACAAAGGATCCACTTCTTCTCATAGCATCCTCATGTTGTCCACTTCTCCTCTCTCTTCTTCCTTCAATCTTCCAATTCAAATCTATCTAAAATCCTATCAAATCCAACCTATCTTGTTGAGCACTTGGAGAGCATTCCACATACCCATCAAGGACCCATCCACTCAAGTGAGGAAGGGTGCATTCTTCAATTCACCGAAGGTCCAATTCGAAGAAGGTAGAATTAGCAAGGTATATGTGGTTTGTTTTATGTTTTTATGTGTTTTATGTGTTTGAATGATTTATTTTGAACACTAACCATCTGATCCTACCTTGTTCATTTTCCCCTCTTCATTCTGGCATGCCTGGTGGGACCCCCATCCCTAGAATTTAATTATTTTTGTAAGTTTTGTGAGTTTTTGCTCGCAAGTGTCAGAACAACATGAATGACTGTAGAATAGCGTGACAGCCACGAGATTAATGTGAACGCCACCTACTTTGGCATGTGTACACGCGTTTTAGCACGTGGGGTAGAAGTTTGAATTTTTTTGACCTGACATTTTGCAGGTCTGTAGAACACCACGAGCGCCACGGGAACAGTGCATCCACCTGCAATATCATCCTAATCCTTCTCTTTTATTCTTCCATCTTCCATTCTTATTCTAGAATTAGTACTAGAAAACACACTAAAAGGGCTAAAAACTTAAAAAATCAAAAAAATATTTAATTTTTGCATCTAGCTATACTTTTATATCGGAACTCTCACTTTAGCGCGAGCGCTCTACGAATAGCATGAGCACTTTATGAATAGCACAAGCGCTTTGCGAATAGCATGAGTGCTCTACGAATAGTGTGTGCTCTCTAGTAGAATCTTGGTCATTTTTGAATTTTTCAAATTTCAATTTTTTGTTTCACTAACCTTCTTCAGTGCAAGTGCATGCACTTCAGCGTGACTGCCATCAGAACAGTGCATCTACCCCAAGTATATTCTACGTTTATTTAAATTTTATGATTTTTTGCATTTCTCTTTTCAGACCCCCTTTAGCGTGTACATAGGTGTTTTAGCGCCTGCGCAGGCACTTCAGCGCAGGTGTCTGCAGAACAATGCGAGCGTTGTTTTTGCAGAATTTTGTCTACTAATCTGATTTTGGAGTTTTATAGATTTTGCCCGAGTGGTTAAAGACATAAACAAAACTACTAATCTGATTTTCAGCAGGTGGCCTAAGGAAATCCAACTAAACATTGTGTTTTTCTTAATCTTCTTATTCTAAGCACCTAGATTTAATTGAGGGTAAAAGAAATCTTGCTTTGTGTGTTTGAGGAAAGCGTAGAGGTAGGAGAGTATGCTCTTATCTACATAGACAATCAGAAATCCTAACCCTCGAACCTTTTCTTGTTTGCTTGCACATTTTACCCTTAACGAGCCTAGCCTCCCAATTTGCTTAGGCATTGGTGAGAGGGGAATTACCCAAGTGAGTATGGTCAGACTTGGGCATTCTAACTCACTATAATAAATAGGCCACTTGAGAAGAATGTTTCAGAGGACAGAGCTATTGGAGAGTTCACTCTCATATTAAGCACTTTGTAGGGCCCCATGAGGTCTGAATCACGCTTGTGTGACTACTTCTTGCTTAGTACTTTGTAGGGCTATAGGCCTCAATCATGCTTGCATGACTACAAAGAGTAGTCTTCGAACGTAAATCCATACTAAAAATCCAAGGAATAGAAGCCACCTGATTCACCTCCAAAATGTGGATAATCTTTGTGCAAGGGAGATAGTAACTCCCCCAAGAGACTTTCCATGTCGTGCCCCCATTACCATTTGGAGTCGGCTAATATGACGTTGGGAATCCATGTGTGAGACCCAATGGCTATGTTCTGATTAGCTATTTGGTGTGTACCCAAGTCAGCAAGCAAAGGTTTTCCTCCTCATCCAACTTCCTAGGGTAGCACGTTGTGTTTGGATTCTCTATGTGCGTCAGTGGCCAATGTGTATTCATTGCTTGACATCTCTTTCCAAGTCCATCATTCCTCCAACCAATCAATCCTCCCTCTTTTCAAATTCCATCTTGTCATCAAATCTTTAATCCATTTCTATCTATCCAAGTAATTCTCCAATCTCCAATCCACTTTCATCCATTCAAACAATCATCCTTCAACAACCAATATTTTTGTCCAAATCATTCATCCAACTTTGGGTAGCCTCCCCCTTTATTCTTCCTATTATCTATCTCTTCTTCCATAATCATTCTCCCTCTAATCCAATCAAATCTCCAAAATTCCAATCAATCAATCAATCTGTCTTTCTAATCTAGTCATCCAATCCTTTAATCTAATCAAATCCAATTCATCATCAATCCCCATCTAAGCCCTAATCTAAAGGCTAAGTTGTAATCCAATCAAATCAAGTCCTAATCCAAGGACCAATTCCAATCCAATTAAGTACTAATCCAAGGACCATTCCAATCCAATCAGGTCCTAATCCAAGGACCATCCCAATCCAATCAAGTCCTAATCCAAGGACCAATCCAATCCGATCAAGTCCTAATTCAAGTACTAATCCAATCAAATCAAGTCCAATCCAAATCAAATCCAATTAAAATCTAATCAAATCTAATCCATCATCATTCGAAGCTAAGTCCTAATTCTCATATTCATCCAATTCCAATCTATTCCCTTATTCTCAATATGCCTACCCAAAATTTCAAAGCTTCGTATGAGCAGATGCTCATGGAAGTTCACGAACCACCTCAACCTACCTACCAAGTCAATCCCATAATATCTCATCCACCTATCATACCTTCATCCATCCCACCTCAACACATTGCACATAAATCCAATCTATATCATATCTCTTACCCTTCCTCTACCTTTTACAAGGGAAATCCATCTTATTCCCCATCTGTATATCCATATTATCCCTCATCCACATATATACCTTCATCTCCTCTCTCATCCATACCACAATCCTCATCCTTTTGAAACACATTCATTACATCTACTCCCTATCCAAATCCTTTACTCCATAGTCCTCCAATCATTAATCCTAATTCCCCAATCCATTATCCTAATTCTCCATCTAATCATAATCCTCCAAAATTTGTATTATCCACGTCCTCCAAATCCATCATCCATAATCTCATCCAAGACATGCTAACAAAGGAGACAAAATCCCCACCTAAAAACAAATTCTCCAATTCTCCTCAAGTCCTCCATCCAACCCAACCACCTCCACCTCAAAAAAAATCTCAATACCCCACATTTCATGATACCCCCATTCCTCCATCTACTCATATTGAAGCTTCCGCATCCAACTCCATCACACAATCCCCACAACTCCAAACATACCAAAATCTTGTTCCAAAGCATGCTAGCACAAAATCCTCTCCATCTCATGATGCATTCCCCCCCACTCCATGTAATGATCCCATTCCCTCGGCTTCCTCTCATGGTCATATGATTCCTCTATCAATTCCTCTCTCACCATCACATAATCTTCTTTCATCTCATGGTACCCTCCCTAATCAAGATCAAAGTATCCCTTCATCTCCATGTCATGATCCCAATCCATCTAAAGATCCTAATCTTCATTCCACATCTCATCCCCCTCAAAATGGACTTGCATATTGGTTCTGAAATAATAAGGCTCCTCAAGCTAGCACTCAAGATGTTTGTGTCATTCTCTGTGAAGTGTACCTGTACCTGCAACCACAATGCACTCAATAAATCATTATAAGCAATGGTTAGTAAATTGAAACAATGAAAGACAAAACCATAGCTAATCGACTTATTGCCTCCTAGTAAATGCGAGTATGAAAAATGCTCTCAAATCTAATTATGCAAATTCCAGTGACTTGACTACACTTAGATGGAGGATTTGAATGATGAAAATGCATGATCTTAGCAAGAATAGCATGATTAAGCTACATGAATGATTGATCTAGCATGATTAAACTAAGATTTAAGCTAAAATTGAGCATGATAACATTTCTAAAACTAATAAACTATAAGCTAGATGCCTATAGTAACAATGCATAAGATGAGAATGAGATGGGATGCAAAAATGATATGAAATTGGGACCCATATTGCTCCAAAATGAGGTCTATTTATAGGATTTTCCAAGCTAGGGGTGATGTAGCAGGAATCAACAGTCAAAGTTGATCTGAAGATATCAATGGTTAAATTGGAGGAGGATGGAAAAGGGGGTTGGATTAAAGGGAACATCTGTCATCTCTATGGTGACAAGTGTCAAGAGGCTTCTAGAAGGAGTAGGATGAAAGGAAACACTTAGTGATCAGTGTCACAAAGGTTCTAAAAGATGTTGGATGAAAGGGGACATGGTGGTAGGTTGAAAGGGTTAGGTTTAGGAATGGTTAAAGTTAAGAGAATTTGAATTTAGAAATTCAAATAATATGAAAATGGCTATTTAATCTCAACAACTCATAATTGATTTGTTTTAATTAATTAGGGGATTTAGAAGAAATGAATTTGGATGAAGGGAATTAATTAATTTGAATTAATTAATTAAAGGGGTGAAATGAAATGAACCTATTTAATAAATCCTTAGATTTATTAATAAGTAGATGAAAATGGAAATTTAATCAAATTGCTTAGTGAATTCAATTAAATTGGGAAGGGAGATTAATTAATTAATTGCTTATTTAATTAATTATCTTCAGACCATTTTTAGGTGTATACATTTTGCCCCTCTTTGAAGCGAGGTGTGATGACATGTTGATTCAAAGAATAATCTCATTTTGATGATGGTATTGATTTGATAGGATGCCCCACCTCTTGATTGCTAAATTCTGGTATGATGTTGCCCCCTTGGGAGATCAATTGAGATAATTAATCTTTGGAGTTTTTTTATGAGATTGATATCCTGATAGATTTGATTTGATTTCTACAACTGTGTTTGATGAAAATGCAAGTTCTTCGATTAGCTTGATTTCTTAGATTGATAAGATTGAAAAATCTTGATTGATTAGATTCAATCTGGTTTTGGGAAGGAATCATCTTGCATAAGACAACGATGATCAAAGCGTCTGGTTTCAGGAAGGATACATCCTTTATAAGACATGATCAGAACGTCTGGTTTCAAGAAGGATACATCTTGTATAAAACCTGAATCAGAACCAGATCGTCTGGTTTCAAAAAGGATACATATTGTATAAGACATGATCAGAATTAATTAGGTTTGATTGATTGATTTGATTTGATAAGGTTGATTAGATAAATAATTGATATTTTGTTGATATCAAGTTGCATAAATTTTTGGATATGTTAATTGTTGATTCTATTGAGAGAGATAGCATAAGAGTTGATAATATCATGAGAGAGATGAGTCATCATTCTGATTGTGTATACACTTGTGATGATACTTTGATGATTCCTGCGATAGATTTAACCTTGGATAAAAGGAGCTTTGTTGGATCCCATGCAAGAATGAAATGCAAGCTAAAATGCAAATGCAAAGCTATGACCGGACCAATCACTGGATTATTTTGTGTTTTTGTCATAATTGAGCTTTTGAAATGTGGGAAGTGAGTGCAAACATTGATGGTATAATTAAACCATGATGACCTGAGCACTTCTTTCCTGGATTTTGATATAGCAAGTTAACACAAGCATCAAGGTATAATTGAACCGAGATGACCTGAGTGTTGTTTGCATAAAACATGCAGTATTAATCATTTCAATATGCAAATCAAAAATGTCTTTAGTGATATTCTGATAATCATGTCCTGAGACAAATTTGCACATATTAATGATTAATTTTCAGACAGTATACAAGAAAAATATCCTGTTCCTTCCTTGTTCCCCTAATCAAAGACATCCTGGAGTCACTCAGAAATCATGATAGCGAAAAGCAATATAGAAAAGTCAAAAAATTATGTTAAAATCATTATCCAAAAAGATATTAGCCACTGAAAAGTGTGTGATGTGCTTAGATTGATTTCGTGATAGCTTGATAGTTGATAGTTTGATCTCATGTTCAATGTTGGATGTGTCTCAGTTTTCGCTTGATAAGAGTTGTCTAACTGTTTGTTCTACCTGTTTGGTTATGCTCAAAATAATCAAGAATTTGCCCCCGGCTAGGTGTAGGATTTTGTCCCAAGCCTAGAAACAAAGTCATTATGATATATCCAATGATCCAAACCATGGCAAGAAGCCACCTGGGATGTTTGCATATGTATAAAGGCTTATGATGGTCATGTATAGCGCTGATGGAAAATGAATGAATGCAAGCGGAAAAATGCATGAACTAATAGATGGAAGAGCTAGCTGACAGACAATGCCTGTTTTCCTGGTTTTCACCATTTGTTTTTATTGCACTTTTTCTGATATTTGATTTTTTTCTTTCTTTTTTCTTTTTTTCACTTTTTAGGATTTTTCTGATTTTTCACTATTTTTTATTTTTCTAATTTTTCACTGTTTTTTATTTTTCTGATTTTTCAGACATAGAATTTCTTCAGGTGCATGCTATTGATAGGTTCCTCGAGCTAATCGCCATCCTGTGTTGATAGCTAATATGCTCCTGATCCAAATACTGTTGTGACCACAAATGGACCTAACTAGTTTGGTTCAAACTTGCCTTTCTTTTCTCGATCTGCCTGGTTGCGTGGATTTTCCTTTAGCACTAGTTCTCCCACTTGAAAGATTCATGGTTTGACCTTATGATTATAGCTCTAGCACATTCTTTGCTGATATACCTTTAGATGATCAAAGGCATTATGTCTACGTTCATGGATCAGTTCTAACTCTTGTAGTCTAGATACTCTTTGTTCTTCATCTGGGATGAGACCTTTTAGTGATACACGTAGAGAAGGTATCTCTACTTTGATTGGCAATATGGCTTTTGATCCATATACAAGAGAGAAAGGTGTGGCACCTATCGATGTGCAGATACTGGTGCGGTAAGTACAGAGAGCAGGGTTTAGTTGAATATGCCAGTCTTTCCCGACATTGTTCACTATCTTTTTGAGGATTTTCAGAATAGTTTTGTTAGATGCTTCTGCCTGCCCATTTTCCTGTGGATAATATGGTGTGGAGAATCTGTGCTAGATTTTGAACTTCTCACATAGCTCTTGTACATCTTGATTCTTGAATGGTCGCCCATTATCAGTGATAATGGTCATTGGTATTCCATAGTGACAGATGATGCAATTCAAGATAAATGAAGCAATTTGTTTTCTTGTGATGTTTATGAGAGGTACTGCTTCAATCCATTTTGTGAAATATTCAGTAGCTACAAGAATGAATTTGTGTCAGTTAGAGGAGGAAGGATTTATCTTTCCTATTAGATCAAGTCCCCATTGACAAAAAGGCCAAGGTGTTGCTAAAGCATGAAGTTCTTGTGCTGGTGCATGAATCAAGTTCCCATGGATCTGACATTGTTTGCATGTTCTTGCTATCTTAAAAGAATCTCATTCCATAGTCGGCCAATAGTAGCCCAAGTGTATGAGTTTTTTTGAAAGGGTAAGACCACTTGAATGAGTGCCACAAATGTCGTTATGGACTTCATGTAAGGCCTTCTCAGATTCTTCTTATTCAAGACATCGTAAGAGAGTACCGTCTAGACCTCGCTTATACAGGGTATCTGTGACGAGAGTAAAATGAGAGGATTGGCGAACAAAGTTTTTCTTTTGGTTCTTCAATAAATCAGGAGGTAAGATGTTATCTTTCAAGTATCTGTAAGTTTGGCCATAGCGAGAGGAATCATTTCCAATAAGTTGACATATGGTTTGGGAATTAGGACAATTAAAGGCAGGATGAAACAACTCTTCAACCAGGAATTCATAACGTTGTTGATTTTCTTGTGTCTGCAATAGAGAAGAAAGTGTATCCATGGCGTCTGCTATTTTGTTGTCATTTCTTGGAATCTATTCAAAAGTTATTTCTACAAAGTACTTCTTGATATCATCCACCATCTTTTTGTAAGGCATGAGTTTGTCATCTTTTGTTTGATAGTCATCATTGATTTGATTAATGACAAGCTAAGAGTTTCCAAAGACTTGAAGTTGTTTAATATTCCATTCTACAGCCATTTTGATACCTATTACCAATGCTTCATACTCTGCTATATTGTTTGTACATGGAAGCTTAATTTGTATGCTTTTGGTATTGTATGCCCTTGTGGCGTGATGAATAGAATTCCTCCTCCTGATCCACGTTGTGTTCCTTTATTGATGTCTACTCCTAGACTAATATTTGGGTGATGTATTGTAAGATATGGATCAAACCCCTGAATGTCTTTATATGAATAGGTAAAATTGACTTGCCATCTTTTGAAGGGTTTCAAATATTTCTACTTTGCTAGTTCTGATAGAGATATTGTTGGATGTAGATCGGTTGTGCCAATGATAACTAACTTTGTTGGTGCTATTATGAGAGATAACTTCTCTTGATAACATTCAGGTAAAGTGTCAAATCTCCCATCTTCTGGTGCCTCAAGGAGGTTTTCACCATTAGATGCATCCTTTATTTTTACTTTTCCCTGGTCTGATGTTGCCAATAAATGGTTTTCAGCATTAGACCTAATATTGTTTTCTTTATGTTCACTTTTGCAACTAGGAGATTTGACATCCACTTGAATTGAAGATACGTTAGTGGAATCCCTAGTGAAAGTTGTTGCGGGTTTGATTTCATTAAGATATAAGGATATGGCATGGTCATTAAGTAAGGTATCATTGGTGGTATGTCCTTCATTTTCCCAATCCATAGGTTCAGGATAGCTTAAGGATAAAGGATCTTCAGGTTGAATAGTTTCAAAGATATTAAGGGTCATGATAGAGATGTCAGAGCTTTCAGTATGTATTTCCATGTCTAGAACAATACTCTCGTCAGAATGACCTCATATAAAAAAATCCTGATCATCCTCGGTTAAGTCCATGTTAGTCGAATGTGATTCTGATTCAAGTGGGCTAGTTCCTAATTTTTGTCCTACATACGTGTGAACTACATCGACTACTATATCTGCTTCTTCATCCATCTCAATTTGAAGTTGCTCTTGTTTGTTTTTCCATGATAGCAAATATTCTTCATTTTCTTGATCTTTTAGCTGATTTGTTTTTTCATGTTTGACAAAATTGATTCAAATGATTGTTCCTTGGATTGTGTGCTTGAAGTTTCTCCCTCTCTATTATGTGAAACAATGACCTCTTGAGCTGATTTCAGATCATTACAACACTGCAATGGATTTGAGTTTGCTGATATTGTGATTTCCTGCCCCTTGTAGGGAAATTTTAAGCACTGATGACATGTTGATGTAATAGCTTGTATGTCTTGAATCCATGGTCTCCCCACGAGTATGTTGTATGGTAGGTCCAAGTTTAAAACTTGGCATGTTATTTCCTTCTGCAAAGCTCCCACTGTGATGAGTAATATCACAATTCCTTTAGATGAATGCTCTTCTTCATTATAGGCTTTTATAGTGATCATTTTTTGGACATCAACTGCATCTTTTGAATATCCTAGAGCATGGACAAGATTCATAGAGAAAATGCTCAAGCCATCTCCCCCATCTATTAGAACATGTTTAACAAGCATTCTATGAATGAGGACTTCAATTTGCAAGGGAGCGCTATGGGGACGTTGCAATGAATCAATGTTTGGATATGAAGGAGATGAGCTTTAAATAGAATCCTCTGAAATAGGTTTGATGGCAATTTTGAATATCCCTTGGGAAACTTTAGCTTTGGATGTATTGTTTGGCAAGGATGCTATGGAAGGTTCTTGCAAGCTTTCAAGAGGTGTAGGAATAGATGCCTTTGGATAATCAATTTTCTTATAGGAGGACGAGCCATTGCTAGACATAGGTGCATGATCTTGATCTTTCTTAGCCAACTCTTTTACAGATCTCTTTAAGAGGTGTATAAAAGAGCCACCTTTCTTTTGAGATGTATTTAAATCCTTGTGAGGTTTTAACATAGTTAGATTTTGATTTTGAACTTACTTGATTGCTCTGATATGTTGGCTTGTTACTTGTATTTTGCTTTGGTATGTCATGTTGATATGATTTTCAGCTATTTCAAATGTTTCTGTTTCTGTTTTAGGGGTTTTATTGTCTAAAAGTTGTTTTGATAAGTGATCAATAGTCAATTTCAAGGCAATAGAGTGATATGACACTAAAAAAGGATTCAAGTGTTTAAAAGTTTGCAAGTTTTTTGATCTTCAGTTTTGGAGTGCAATGATGATGATTTGATAAGAACCAGGTCCAGTAGGAATGATATATCCTACGATGTGGGACAAGGTTATCCTGACCAAATGTTTCAGCTTCATGATAAAGGATGATTGATCCTGATGAGAAACTGTGTTTGAGTGATCAGTTTATCAAAGAGGGTGATAATGCACTTTGAGATGTTTAGATTTTGAACTTGTTAAGGGTGAACACTTTGAAAATCTTGGGGTGTTTATCTTCTAGAGTCTAATTTTGATCGATGATAACTTGACCAAGTAAACGAAGCAGACAATCTAAGCACAGACTGACAGATAACAGGTGTTTATGCTTACTGCAAATTGATCAGGCAAAAATGACAAGTCTGAAACAGGCATGTAAGACAGCTTTGGACTGACAGAAGCAGAGTTTCATACGACATAAGATTCATCTTAGGATGACACAAGATACAGAGCCATATGACATAACAGAGTTTTTCATATAAATAGCAGCAACTCGTACGACTTGGGATTATAGACTATACGACAAAATAGATGACTCGTACGACACAGGATAGAAAATAGTATGGCAACTGATTTTATGCAAGTTAACTCATACAACAAAGATTATGACTCATGCTACAGAGAATTAAAGCTCATACGACAGGTTGCAGAGAATGGTAAAAAGTGTTTGTTTTGTTGATTTTGATCTTTGAATTCTCATGATGTTTTGCTAATGTTTTCCAGTTTTTGGGTGTCTGATTTTCTCATTTAGGGATGAATACACAACAAACACATGATGTGATAAATGACTCCAATCAAGCTAAACCCTAAGGAAGTTGGTTGAGAATGAAAACCTCTGCTTGCTGACTTAGGTACACACCCAATAGCTAATCAGAATACAGCCGCTGAGTCTCACACAATGGATTCTCAACGCCGTATTATCTGACTCCAAATGCTAATGGGGGCACGATATGGCAAGTGTCTTGGGAGAGTTACTATCTCTCTTGCACAAAGATTATCACCCTTCAGAGGTGAATCGGGTAGCTTCTATTTTAACTGGCACTAGTAAGGGATCCGTTTGGCGCATCGAGGTATAAACTCAATTAAGAGGTCTCCCAGCCTTGAAAACCAAGGTTTGATATACCCGAAGGTACAAAGGAGAGCTATTCCCGAGCACTGTCGTTGCTTTTATTTTCATCAAAAACACATTTATTTTATAGTGGGTTGGATTACTTGGCGTTAGCCGTTCCCACTTAGGTCGTTCCCCTCTCACTAGCCTTAAGGGCTAAGAGTTAATAACTCCTCGGGAGGGCAGGCCTGCTAAAGAGATACACTAATGAAAGTAAAAGGATGAGTCTAGCTTTATGATCACCTAAGAAAGGTGAGATAATACTCACCTATCATCAAAGACACATAAGATGTGATAGTTCATTTCTTTAAGCCCAAATTGAAGTGTGCCTAAAAATCTAAAAGAATACCCAGTTTTTTGCTGAATCCTTAGGCAACCTGCAAAATACATCCATTAGTAGTCATGATTGTGTTTTGAATTTGCCTTTGACAAGCGTCCTGCAAAAAAGAGTTAGGCTGCAAACATCTCATAGACATAACAAGATTAGCATTAGTGATCCGAACTATGACATTTTCAAAAAAAACTATATGAAATTTTAGCCTAACTTCAAACAGGCATAACTTTCTACTCGGGACTCGAAATGACGAACCGTTTAACTCGTTGGAAAGATCTTCAAGAGTTGTAGATGATATTTTGAAATAGTATGCCTTGGTAGAATTTTCGGCACTTTCAAGGGCTAAAAATGCCTTTAAGACCTTCAAAAATGCAAATTATCAACGTATAGACAAACTTGAAAATTCTAACTTGTAGTTTATCAAAAAATCATAGATGTAGAAACTCATATGACATGATTTACCAATTAGTATGACAAAACTTTAGATTTCATATAGAGACCAAAATGAACTCGTACGACATAGGAATTAACAAGCAAAAATTTGTACGAAACAGAATTAGCTTTAGTACGACAGTGAACATCAACTCATACAAAACAAAATTAGCTCTAGTACGATAGTGAAAATCAACTCATACGACACAGGATTTATTAGGAAATTAACTCATACGACATGAATTTACACTTGATATGACAAGGAAAATGGGCTTGTACGAGTCAGGATGAAGTGTCATCCTGAGCTAAAAGGTAGTTTGTACAAGTTGGAAAATCAACTCGTACGACATTCTGATTCTGATCTGGCAGAGATGAATGTTTGTTGAAGCTTGAGAGGCTGAAAATGATGATTTCTGCCCCATGGTGGGTGCCAAAATGTCATGCTCTGTGAAGTGTAGCTATACCTGCAACCACAATGCACTCAATAAATCATTATAAGCAATGGTTAGTAAATTGAAACAATGAAAGACAAAACCATAGCTAATCGACTTATTGCCTCCTAGTAAATGCGAGTATGAAAAATGCTCTCAGATCTGATTACGCAAATTCCAGTGACTTGACTATACTTAGATGGAGGATTTGAATGATGAAAATACATGATATTAGCAAGAATAGCATGATTAAGCTATATGAATGATTCATCTATCATGATTAAACTAAGATTTAAGCTAAAATTGAGCATGATAACATTGCTAAAACTGATAAACTATAAGCTAGATGCCTATAGTAACAATGCATAAGATGAGAATGAGATGGGATGCAAAAATGATATGAAATTGGGACCCATATTGCTCCAAAATAAGGTCTATTTATAGGATTTTCCAAGCTAGGGGTGATGTAGCAGGAATCAACAGTCAAAGTTGATCTGAAGATATCAATGGTTAAATTGGAGGAGGATGGAAAAGGGGGTTGGATTAAAGGGAACATCTGTCATCTCTATGGTGACAAGTGTCAAGAGGCTTCTAGAAGGAGTAGGATGAAAGGGAACACTTAGTGAAAAGTGTCACAAAGGTTCTAGAAGATGTTGGATGAAAGGGGACATGGTGGTAGGTAGAATGGGTTAGGTTTAGGAATGGTTAAAGTTAGGAGAATTTGAATTTAGAAATTCAAATTATATGAAAATGGCTATGTAATCTCAACAACTCATAATTGATTTGTTTTAATTAATTAGGGGATTTAGAAGGAATGAATTTGGATGAAGGGAATTAATTAATTTGAATTAATTAATTAAAGGGGTGAAATGAAATGAACCTATTTAATAAATCCTTAGATTTATTAATAAGTAGATGAAAAGGGAAATTTAATCAAATTGCTTAGTGAATTCAATTAAATTGGGAAGGGAGATTAATTAAATAATTTCCTATTTAATTAATTATCTTCAGACCATTTTTTAGGTGTATGCAGTTTGTACATCCCCTATTCCTACTAAATCCAAAATTCCTTCATGCAAATCAAAATCTCATTATCCCCCGTCATCCACATCCATTTTGGGACCCTATATTCCAAAGCTAAATCCTCCATTCCTTCCATCCATTTTGGGTCCTTACATCCCTCCATCCGCCACCCTATCACCTCAAATAATCTTAAAAAAAGATCAACAAAGGCACACATCATTGAATGCCTCCCAACACTCTCCTTTAATCATCCCATCATCCATAAAATCCTTAAGTCATTCATCATCATTCACCCATCCCATTGCCATTGGAAGCAATTTGGATGCCCGATCTAAAAAGCATAAAGCTCAAAATCCACAAAAATCAAAGGATCAACATGTCCCCTCAAAATGACATGCTCAAAAGAAAAATATGATCTGAAAGAAAGAATCAAAAAGTCTGCAAAGGCATGAAAAGAAAAAATCAAAAACTACGTGGATTCCTAAGTTACTTCTAGAAGAAGAAAAATCAAAATTGGCATCCAAACTTGCTAATCCAAAAGCTACATCTAATCATAAATCCTCCAATCCTCCATCTAACACTCCTACATCTTCAAAATCTATTTTGGGTCCTTATGTCCCAAAATCCACCATCCCAACTCCATCACTCCCCTCTTCTATTTTGGGTCCACATTTCCCAAAATCCACACTTTATCATCTATCTAATCCAAAACACTCTCCTCCACTACTCCACCACCCTTCAAGGTGTGTGCCAATGTTGGTCTTCCACAAATTTTTCAAAACCTTGTCCATTATTCACCATCCATTTTTCAAAATCCCATTCCATTAGTCCAATAATTTATAAATTCTATCTTCCAAATCTCATCCATTTCATCTCCCCAATTATTTTTCACCAACATATGTGAGCATACCTCCAGTTCAAAGAAATACTAAGGGATACCATCCATGGAGCTAGATGCTTGAGTCCTCCCTTCCTCCTTCACGCATTCACTATCTTCCATATCCACTCATCCTCATCCTCATCCTCATCCATCCAAACTATTCCAAACATTCAAAAAAATAAAATAAAATCAAGAAAAATACAAAAAAAAAAAAAAAAAATCAGAAAAAAGTAAAGACAAACCATTTCATCCAATGGTGAAAACCAATTCTTGTGGTGCCTTGGGTAAGTACCATGATGAAAACTTGGCAAACAAGTGTCATGTGTAATCCCCTCATCCTCTTGCACCCTACACTTGGGGGCAAGCTTCATCCATGCAATCCTCCCATCCATTTGCACGCTATCTAAGTCCATTCTCCTTTTCTATCTTTGATCTTGACTATCCTATCCATATCCTCCTCCATATCATATCCCTCATCCTATCAAAATGAATCCTCCATTCTTATCTTTGGTCTTGATCATATAGAGGCAAAATAATGTATATGCATGCATTCTTTGGAAAAATGGAAGCCTTAATCTCTACCATCCATATCCATTACACATTATCTTTCCACCTCACACATTATTATCCACCATCTTTCTTATCCTTCATTCCACTATCTTTATTGTGGGGCATTGCACTCCTTTGAAAAAAATTTCTTGGGTCTCCATCACCCTACCCTCCATTCCTCCATATCATATATATATCTATCCACTCAATCCATCTGTCTCCTAGCCAAACAATATCTCCCTTCACCCATCCATCCATCCTTTTACCAATCACTGGTTCTCCCTTGTCATTGGTTCCAGTCAATCAAATCCTATTTAGTAATCCACCCCATCCAATCAAATTTCTAATCTAATCTTATCTCATCCAATCATATTCTTCATCTCTTCCAATTCAATCATTAATCCCATCCCCAATCCAATCCTACTCAATCATCCATCCCCTTTTTTATCATATCTAATCATTTGTCCTTCTTCCATCTTATCCAATCCATCAAACTAATATTTTCCCATCTACCTGATCTCACACTGACTTGTGCTTAATTCAAGCATCTTTGCTAATCAAATCCAAGTGGCAATCATCACATCTTCAGACCTTACACATTCAATTTCTCTTTTACCATCCATCAATCAATCCATCACTTGCCCATCGGGATGCATCCTTCCCTAGTCTGATAGTTTATCCAAATCCATGTCCTACTCTTGGCAAGAGATGTCAGTTGGTCATGTGCATGTTGTTTGCATGCTTGAGATTTTCTCTTTAATTTTCATCTTATGTCCTAGGATTGTACTTGTTCAGGACTACCTTGATCATCCTATATCTTGGTATGTCTTGGTTGGTGTATAATGGGGCATAGTTTTCATGGCATGGTGTATTTGAAGCTCTTCCTTGTACATACCAACAACCCTTCATTAGTGTTTATCAACACTTGGATGATTGCATGCAAGGCATTCCTATTTGATTGAGCGTCAGTCCACACCTCAGATCTTCATATCATCCTAGTTCTTATAATCAGTGGTGTAGACTATCCATGGAAATATCAAACCTAGGTTTTGTCTCTATATTTTCTCAACAAGAAATCCAATCTATTTATCATTTCCTTATCTCATTTCATTTCATAACACTTCAATCCATCCTCACTCCTTCTTTCATCATCTTCATCCTTTCATCACCTTGTCTTCTCATCCTTTTCAAGAGCACACCCATGTTCTTCGAACCTGCATTTCCTCTTGAGGGGGCATACAACCTACTTCTTCATCATCCTTCCTCCTTGTCACTATTCCTCATCTTATGATTGGGGAATCATGCTAATAGTCCTTATCCAACCTACTTCTTTATCATCCTTCCTCCTTGTCATTCTTCCTCATCTTATGGCTGGGGCATCATGCTACTAGTCCTTATCCTTTTCTTCCACTATAATTTATACTTCTCTGATATAACATCATTTCACGATGCTATATCAAAGAGGGGAAAAATGTAGACACTTAAAATTAATATTTAATTAATTCAAGCCTGTCAACATAATTAATTAATTTAATTGTGTTATCCTTATTCCTCTTAGAATTAATTAATCCTATCACTATTATCTATTAATTAATTTATCAAATTAATTAATTATTCCCCAATTCTTCTAAAGTCATCTCAATAATTATTTCCTCTAAACCCACTCAATTAATTAATTTTAATTAATTAACCTCTTCATGTGATTCCTACAAATCACTTTTTCCTAATCCCACTCAACCTAATTAATCCTTCTAGAATCTATCATAGTCATGCTTATCAGTATCCTTAAATTTTATATTCCCACTCATGTCACATCAACATTGAATCTCTCAAAGAAATTAAAATTTCTTTGAATCCCTCAATGCATCCTTATTTTTGGAATTTTTAATTCCTCATTTTTTAAATTCAAATTTCTCCCCCCTCTCCTCAAGGAATTTAATATTCTTGTTTATTTTCCCAAGGCACCCTTGATCCATTCCTTCTATCTCAGATCAATCTCAACCCTTCATTGGCCTCCTCCAATCTATAAGTTGGATCCTCACAAAGGATCCACTTCTTCTCATAACATCCTCATGCTGTCCACTTCTTCTCTCTCTTCTTCCTTCAATCTTCCAATTAAAATCTATCTAAAATCCTATCAAATCCAACCTATCGTTTTGAGCACTTGGAGAGCATTCCAAACACCCATCAAGGAGCCATCCACTCAAGTGAGGAAGGGGCACATTCTTCACTTCACCGAAGGTCCAATCCGAAGAAGAAGGTAGAATTAACAAGGTATATGTGTTTTTTTTATGTTTTTATGTGTTTGAATTATTTATTGTGAACACTAACCATTTGATCCTACCTTGTTCATTTTCCCCTCTTCAAGAACCATAACAATGCTAAACTCACTAGCATAAACATATACTATGAATTCTTTAGATAGGTTAGGATTAACCAAAACTAGGATGAATGAAATGGCTTCCTTGATTCTCCCAAATGCCTCTCTAGCCTCTTTAGTCCATTTGAACTACAAGTCTTTTTTAAAGCATCAAAGTGATGGGCCTTACTAGGGCAAAAAAGTTAGAGGTGAACTTACTGACAAAGTTGATCTTTCCTAAGAAAGATTGCACCCCCTTCTTGTTTAAAGGGAGGGGAAGCTCCTTAATTGCTTTAACACAATCTGGATCGATAGAAATCCCTTCCTTGGACATTGTTTTCACAAAATTTTGCACCCTTAATGGTCGAAGAAACCTTGGTTATCAACCTTGTGAAACATGGAATCAACCTCACAAGTGTGGGACCTTGCAAAATGTGACATTGAATCTTTGGAGAAGTTCAACTTCCTATTCAATCTGATGCAAAGTGTTGGACCAACCCAACACATGAAAATCTAATCTATGCTTTGATAGAGAAAAAGGGAGAGAGAGAAGGGTTGCATGAAAGAAGGGAAATAGGGTTTGCACCCAGACTGAAATGATGATCTCCCATTGCTATAGCTACACAAAACATAAATGAAAACTCCCCAAGGATGCATAGAATCCTATTATACTCAGTCGTCTAAGTGTGACTAAAGTTTGGGAATCAACACGATCACTTGCACTATAGAAAACCAAAAGAGAATGCAATCAAACAAAGAGGTAAACACTTACACAAATTGCCAGAATTGAATAGAAGTAAGAAAGATAATTTTATTGATGACAAGGCCAAGAAAATTTATAGATGCAGAGAGACATAAGAATTCTGCATAAGAAGAGAAGAGAAGATCCTAAGAAAATGTTACAAAATTGCCTTTATAGTTTAGGTATAACTTTGGATTATTACCACTAAGAAACCCTAACCCTACCCAGGTTAGGCTACAAAAATCAAAGAGGAGGAGAAGAGATCATATCAATAGATCTAATGATGTGTTGTGTTAGCTCTGCAAGCAGGTCCTCTAACTCTGGAAACATGAAAACAACCCTCAGTGAAGTAATCCTTGTCAACAAGCATGACCGAACACAATTGCAGGAACAAAATTCTTTATTCTGCATTGAATAGGGCATGGTGGCATCTAAAAATGGCTTGCATGGGTCATGTCTGGAGTCATGGTGAGAAAATCGGGTGGTTGGTGTGAGATCAGGGCAAAAATCAGGCATCGACCAAGGAAAATGAAGACCTCAACCATTGGGTCGACAACCACCCTGCATAGAGAAATCAAAACCCAACAGCCACTACGAATTCAAATATCTACCATCGATCTGAGAGATTCACACAAAGATGGACACGTAAGATCTCTCCCTGTGTGCACCCATCAGGTCCAATAAGAGATTAAAACATCATCATTGGATCAAGCCTTATGAAGATCCAATGGTCATGGATGGCCGACATGGCACCCCAGTTCCACGTTTTCTTCACTGTGTTTGACCACCAAGCATCCTTTTATTCTTATCCCGTGGCATATATACAGGTCTTCCTTTACCTCACAGAATAAGGATCTTCATTATTTCTACCTCACTTTGCTTATCCCACGACCTTTCTTCACCGTCTCTTCAGCCTCACCAGATAAGGATCTCTTCACTTTGGTCTTCTTTGTTTCTTATCTCATGGCTTCTTTGATGCTTTGGTTTTACTTCGTGGGATAAGCGTTCTTCATTTGTCTTCATTTTTTTCTTATCTCACGACATCACATTTGTTAGATTCAATGACAATCCCAAAGACATTGAGAGGGGGGGTCAATCAGTGTCTAACTAGTTGAATGAATATTTAAACTTATTCATAACTTTGTAACCCAAAACAATGTACCGGTAAACAAGAATTAATGCAGTAAACACAAATAACAGAGACAACATAGAAACACACCATAACACAAGATATTTTAACGAGGAAACCCGGTGCAAGAAAAACCTCAGTGGGATTTGTGACCCACAATATTTACTCACTGGCCAATGAATAAATACTACTTACAATAAGGGCTTGCACATGCAGGAAGGCCAACTACCTAGAGCGCACTCCTCAAAAGAGTCTCACTGACTACAATATGGATAATTAAATCCAATACAATGTACTATTCAAAATAGCATCTCTAATGCCTGGTTCAGTATCAGTTTAAGCACAGTTAGATACCTTAACCAAAACCTTCGATGTCCACTATATCACCTCATACAATAATTACATTCTACCATTGCTACCTCACACAAAATGACCAATGAGATCTCATACATATACGAGTCTATACAATATACCAAGTCGGCTTACAAATAGTTAATTACATTTACAAAAAAATTCACATAAACAAAACTTTATCCCATGTCGGCCTGAGTGCCGGCATATGATATCTTTGATGTTGGTGCATGTGTAGAAACCTGTTGCCAGTTGGTTGCCATCAATGACAACACCAACTATTCTCATTAGAGTGTAGAATGCCAACAATCTCTCACTTTGGCATTGATGGCAACACTCATGAGAAAGATCAAAACTATTATCCAAAAAATGAAATCCAAAAAGATGTGCTCCCCCTGAGCAAGTGATCTCCTCTGTACATGCACTTTTCTCTCCACTACTCCCCCTTTAATATCAATGACAAAGGATGTGAAAAAAAATCAAAATGCAAAAATGCTACCTCATTGCCTGTAACCGGTTGGTTACAATCTGAAAAATGTCTGCCAAAACTAGGTTCAACCTCTGCATAAACTTGTTGTTGTCAATTAGAGTTACCTTAGTATGCTGGATCATACCGGTGAGATAGTGCATTTGTTGCTCTGGTGATCATTCTCCACGAATTGTTTCCTTAGTCAGTTCAACTCTAAGAGTAATCAGACTATATAACCTTGGACTAAGTTTATTCTTTAGATCCTGGGCCTTCAGCCTTATCCTTCCCTTCTCTTTCTCAAGTTTCTCCAACTTCTCCTCAAAAACTATCATATCCTGCTCAAAAACTAAGATCAGATCAGATGAACCTATCATGTTGTCCGCTATGTCATCAATCTCTTTTTATGTCTTTTTAATCTCCTCATCAATGTCCTCTGTCAAACAGTGAGGTTTACATGCTTCTCTATATAGCTCCTTATAGTCCAAAATTGTAGAATTATCGGTAAAAGTGTGTCCAAGTGATCGGTACATTTATTTATAGTGTTCTCAAAGAATGTATTTTTCTCTTTGTCAACTCTCTCCTTAATGGTATTCTCATGCACCTTTTCCAGAGTTAGAACATTTTCAAAAATTAATTTGGACAATGTGTCCAATTTACCTAAAGAATCATTAATGTGATCTATCTTACAAGTAGGTGCAATCATTTTCAAGATAGGTAATGTGTCATCAATATCCTTAAATGCTAAGGCATTGCAATTTGTTATCCTCTTGATAGACTCCAAAAGAACATCTATGATGTTAGTCAGTTTGAATTATTCTGTTGATGTGCTAGATTATTCAATTACCTTTATTATTTGTTCCTTATTGCCAAAAATTTGTTTCTTTTTACTTACATTTTCTTCTGGTGGATTTTTCTGTGTCTGTACCTCTTCCTTTGATGGTTTTTTAGTCTATACAAGTACCTCTACCTTTGATGGTTTCTCTGTCTCTACAAGTACCTCTTCATATTGCACTGTGTTAGTTGTCTTATCCTCTGTAGGTTTCTTAGTTTCTAGTTTCTCAGTGTTCTAAGAGTCAACAGTTTGTATCGGTTTCTCAGTGATCTTTACATTTTCACTATCAGCTGTATGTTCCTTATCTACAACAATGTTTATATCTTGTGTATCTACATTCATTGTGAAAAGTATCTTAGACTCCAGGTTAGTATCATCATGAGTTACACCTTCAGTAGCCATATCCAGTGGATTAGCTATGTATACCAGAGGGGTATCTTGAGGTGGCAATGGAAGATTATATGTAATCTTTATACTAGGAACACCACCAATTTTACCTTTTCCCTTGTCTTTCTGATATACCTTGAATGTCTTGTCCATTTTTGGTCTATTTCTTTTCTCTTTCTTTTCCTTCTCAACAAAAAATATGTCCCAGTTGTCTGCAGTCTCATCTACAATTTCCTTAACCCTTCTAGCCATTAGGCTTACTTGTCTGTGTCCACTAACAAATACTTGCCGGTTAGCTTCAGATATGAGCTCATCTATCTCTTACTTATATTTTATCGAATGTACAGCCAAAAGTGGTTCAACTTTCAATTTCTTATCCATTTCCATCACAGATAGCTTTTTAGCTTCCAATGTCATGTATAAATCATTAGGTAAATCATCAATTACATTTATCAAAACTTTCTTGTAAATATCCAATGTAGGGGTAACCGGTGTTTGTTTCTTCTTTGGTGTAAACTTCTTCTATGATTCCCTAATTGCATGTTGCTTCTTTCTTAGTGTCCTAGTTTTCTTAGAAGGAAGAGAAGGTATCGATGGGGTTTTCCTTTTCCTTTCCACTCTCTTAAACTCAGCAGCCTTGCCACTGTCAGTATCAGAAGATGTCACAACCGGTGAAATATGTGCTTCCAATTGCAGTCCTTTAAGCTCACTAGCTGATATACCATTGATATTCATGACATTTTCCTTAATTTTATTGGCCTTTTTAGAGGCATCTCTAATAAAATTGTCTCTTTTCTTCCTTTCTTTCTACATAGATATATTACTTTCAATAGTTTCTACATTACCAAATATTCCTTTAGATGGCTCCCTAGGTGCATCAAGTAGAGCTTTTGCATATGTTTCCAGAACAGGTAGGTCTACCTGATAACCCATCTTAGTAACCCAAATAGTTCCAGGGCTTACTGCTTCCATCCAAGTCTCATCTCTTTTAATAACAAAACAAATTTGCTTGTCATACTTATCAACTATGCTCTGTGGTAATCTCTCTCTTGCTCTCATCTTAGTTTGAAAAGATTTGAAGTAATCTACAATGCTCTTATCATAGTCAGTGCTCATACTAGTGAAAGCTTCCTGTATTTGTTTTCCTACTAGGATGTCATAACCAAAATCTTTGTGGTCTATGTTGGGTATCTCTTTGGTGAAGTATAGAATTAAGCATACTAGTAGGTTCCCAAAATGGAAAGTACCTTTCTTATCTCCCTTAATCTTCTTCAAATTGTCAATTAGTTCATCTTTAAGCCATTCACTAACATCTATCTTAGTATTATTGTTCCCCATCTCATATGCACTATGAATACAAAGGCTAGAAACCGAATTCAGTCTATTAGTATGTGTTGCTTTATATCCAAGTATCATACTAACATATCTCACATTTATATCCTTAACATCATTGACTCTAAGTGACCTACTATCATATGTGGCTCTGGTTAAGCTTGTCACACTCTTGTTAGGTATTTTCTTGGTTTTATCAGGTCTACTACTGGTTGAGGGTAAACCAGTGATTGCCTTAATTGCTTCCTTGCTTATCTTGCAAATAGATTCTAACCACCTAAACTCTCCATGGACTCTGCTTAATAACCTCATCAAACATTTTCTTCAAATCCTCTGTCCCTAGGTCTTCTATGTTGCAATGGATGTAGATTCTAGGGTCTTCTGCAAATGCAACACCCTTCATAATTTTTGAAAAAGCTCCGACAGAATCATCTTGCTTTGCAATCTCGGGGATAATCTTAAACACGGGTCTAGAGCGTTTGATGTTTTTAACAATGATAGGTTTTGCAATAAACTTAGGAACAAAAGACGAAGTTGTCATTTTGTTAAATACCTCTTAACTTGAAATTCTCTGAATGTCTGAAAATCACTTCGCTGCTTCGCCTTATAATGCCCTTTCTCAATTTTGCACTCTCTAATTGTTTGAATGCTTGGTGAGTCAAAATGAGGGTTTTCCGATGCTTTATAGCCAAAAGGGTTCTTTAAAACTGCATTAAATGCTCGCCGGTTAAGTGAAAACTTAACATATCTGTCGGTAAAGAAGAAATGTGTCTTCTTCCCATCAATTGAGGGTAAAATGCATGATTTTCAATTTTCTTCAATGCCCCCTAAGAATTATTCCTTAATCGGATGAAGAATCTCCTACCGGTGGAGGGTTACTTTGTTCTACCGATGTAGAGACAATTTCATCAACTTTGTGATCTGCCTTCTTAATCTATTGTTTTGAAAATTCTTGCTTTATTTCATTTACCATTTCTTTTCCCTTCACACTAGATCCTTTATTGTTCGCTGGTATAGTCTTGCTTCTACAAAATTTTGCAATATGTCCAATCTTGTTACATACATAACAAGTTACATTGTTCCTCTGAATATCTTTTCCATATCCTTGAATAGTATGTGTTCTGTACTGATTAGATAAATGCCCAAATCTACCACAAACATAACATTTCACATTCATTCTGTAATTTTTTGAATTGTGACCAACTTTATTACATTTGGAACATTGACCGGTGGGTAAGTTTGTATTTTGATTATTTTTAAATCTGCACTAATTTTCTCTATGACCATATTTGTTGCAATTGAAACATTTCCAATTGAATTTATAAGCACTAGGTTGTCTTACTAGTTTACTATGATCTTGATTGTTTGCAGTCCTAGAACTTTCTGCATGTTCAAATCCAATTCCAATTGTATCTCCATCAAGTTTTTTCCTTTTAAACATGTCATCAAGTCTTTCGGAACTTTTCTTGAATTTGTCTTTGTGTTCATTTGCAGTGATCAACTCATTTTCAAGAATTCTAACTTGTCTCACAAGCTCATATTTATCATGTTGCATGTGAATCAGATTTGTCTTTAACATATCAATTTCATGACTGAGTCTTAGATTTTCATTACCTCCATCATTAAGTCTCCTAGTCAAGTCTTCTTCATTCTTCTTCATGTCTTCAAGATCCTTACATAGCCTCATGGTTATCTTGCATTTCATTCCTCATATATTGTTCTCTTGTCTCAATTTGTTTGCAATATCACTAAGAGTTTCCTTTTCATCATCATGTTTCTACATTTGCTCATGAAGTTCTTTTCTCTTATTTTATGCTATAACCTGGTTCTCCTGAAGTCCTTTAATGAATTCCTTAGCATTCCTCAGATCATCTTCAAGTTTGATATTCTTCAATTTTTTTGCATCAAAATCTTCAAGAGCTCCTTCCAACTGTTTTCTTAAGTTCTCCATCTGTACCGGTTTCAGAATCTTCCTCAAGCTGTTAGGCTTTTGCAAATAGAGGACCAAGCTCTGATACCAATTGTTAGATTCAATGACAGTCCCAAAGACACTAAGAGGGGGGGTGAATCAGTGTCTAACTAGTTGAATGAATATTTAAACTTATTTATAACTTTGCAGCCCAAAACAGTGTACCGATAAACAAGAATTAATGTAGTAAACACAAATAACAGAGATAGCATTGAAACACACCATAACACAAGATATTTAAATGAGGAAACTTGGTGTGGGAAAAACCTCAGTGGGATTTGTGACCCACAATATTTACTCACTAGTCAATGAATAAATACTACTTACAATAAGGGCCTGCACATGTAGGAAGGCCAACTTCCTGAAGCGCACTGCTCAAAAGAGTCTCACTGACTACAATATGGATAATTAAATCCAATACAATGTACTGCTCAAGATAGCATCTCTAATGCCTGGTTCAGTACCGGTTTAAGCTCAATTAGATACCTTAACCAAAACCTTCGATGTCCACTATATCACCTCATACAATAATTGCATTCTACCATTACTACCTCACACAAAATGACCTATGAGATCTCATACATATATGAGTCTATACAATATACCAAGTCAGCTTACAAATAGTTAATTACATTTACAAAACAATTCACATAAACAAAACTTTATCCCATGTTGGCTTGAGTGTCAGTATACTTCATTTTCGATGTAAATTGGATGTCGGTGAAAGTGTGTGCCAGTGTATGATATATGTGATGTCGGTGCATGTGTAGAAACCTATTGCCGGTTGGTTGCCAATTGGTTGCTAGTTGGTTTCCATCAATGACAACATCAACTATTCTCATTAGAGTGTAGAATGCCAAAAACATTGTGTCTCCTTGGACCCCACAGGATAAGAGAAAACACATTGTCTCTTTGATAAACTCTTATCCCACGGCGATGTTGCTGATGTCCTTCAACCTTGTGAGATAAGAGGAAAACCTATCTTTTCCCCTAGCAAGCTTATCCCATGACATCCTTAGTGCATTTGAGAATCCTACGATCAGAAAGAGGAGAGGGGAGAGTGGACCACCGATGACTAGGAGCCCCTCCACATGGTTGAACCTAAGTGAGTTGACCATCTGACTTGGTCAACTCAGAAAAGGAACTGGGGCCCACCTTGGTGCCTTTCTTTGTTACTTCACTTATCCCGTGTGGTCTCAACTATCTCCATTTATATCTTTGGGATAAGCGCTCCCATCTTTATCTTTTTTCTCTTATCCTGTGGGACCTTATCCCATGATACTTCACCGTCTCCATGTTGTTCTTTGATGCCGACTAGGGCCCGCCTCGGTGCCAAATAACACGTTGCAAACTGAAGTTGTCAATAACACGACCTGATCAATAACATTACATGTTATTGACATGAGTTGTTGATATAGTATATTAGGCATGGGGTCAATAACACTCATGTTATTGACACATCACATAACTATTTTGCTATATGACTCTGCAAAACTATAAAAGGAAACTAACTCTTCTGAGACCGATAACATGACATGTTATTGGTATTAACTAACGCGAAATGTTACTCACACTAAAATCCTAGATTTGAGCTCTGCTAAGGTTGGCACAAAAACTGCCAACAAACACCACATGCCCAAGAAATTTTCCTTGAGGGACACCAAACATGCATTTCTTGGGATTTAGTGAGATTCCAAACCCTTGAGATTTTTGGAAGACTAACTCTAGGTGATCAAAATACTCTTCTTTAGATTTTGAAAATGCGGTTAAATCATAGAGATAAATCGAGATGACTTTATTTATCAGCTCCTTGAATGTGATATCCATTAGAGATAAATCGAGATGACTATAAAGTGGCACTTACATTAGAAAAACCAAAAGGCATCTTGGCATAGGTGAACGTTCCCCATTTGGTGATGAATGTCATTTTGTGTTGGTCTTACTCCTTCACTAATACTTGGTTGTATCCTAAGAAACCATCCAAGAGAGAGAACATTTATGAACCCACCACCATCTGTAAAATCAATTCCATGGATGGCAAAGGGTAATGATTCTTTAGGGAAGCTCTATTCAAGTCCCAGAAACCCACACAGAGGAAGATATCTCCATTCTTCTTTCGTACGAGCACTAAATTAGAAACTTGGGTGTTGTGTTTAATTGGGTAGACTATCCAAGAATTGACTATTTTTTCAATTCTTGAGCCCTAAGGGATTCAATCTTAGGGTTAACTGGCCTTTGCTTTTGTCTAACTAGCTTAGCTCTCTCTGCTAGCTTGGTTGTATGTTGGATGACATAAGGGTTGTATCCTTTAAGATCATCATATGACCACGTGATCACTCCCTTATACTTATCACATAAATGTATCAGTCTATCTTTATCATGTCAGGGAACATTCTTTCCCACCTTTAGTTTCTTCCCTTCAATAACATTTAGCTTAGTATAATCTCCCTTGTCTATAGTGAATTTCCTTTTATCATTCCAAGAATCATCATAGTCGAACAATTTCTCTAAGGTGGTCAATCCTCTTGGGAGCTTATTAGTTCTGAGTTGAATAATCTTATCCCCATATGCCTCGGTTACTTTGGGCTACAATTGTTCAACAAACTCATAGGATTGTTGGATAAACATAGCTATTTGCTCATTATTTTTGAACACTTTCCAATTCTGATTATTATCCGAAACTATTGGTCTCATAATGACTCAGATAGTGTGTATTTTCTAGCAAGTCAAAAGAAGGATCAAATTGAGATCCCATTATAGCTAACCAGTCGGCCACTACATTTTGCTACCTAGAGATTCCCTGAAGGTTAAAAGCTTCAAATCTCTCTATCAGATCCCACACTATGTGTTAGTATGAATGCATTCAGACATGCTTTGTTGTGGACTGACCTTAGACTTGTTTTACCACTAGCTCGGAATCTCCAAGGAGTATCAACTTCTTGATACCCATATGTTCAACGAGGCTCAATTCGTGGACTAATCCTTCATATTTTTCTCCACTATTTGAACAAGGGAACTAAAAACAAAAGGACCTAAGATTTTTTTCTTTGGATGGGAAATTCAAACAACTACCTATTCTAGATCCCATCTTACATATTTCACCATCAAAATGCAGGGTCCAAGGCTCAGAGCTATGATCCTCTTTGTCTCTCTTTTTATCCAATGAGTCTTTTGTGACTAAGAATTACTTGATCCTCGTCAAAGATTACATACATCCCAATGTTGGTAGCATGGTAATTCCCAAAAGGATCTGAGTCAATAAACTCATTCGGGAAGACCTCTTTCTCAGGTGTTTGGTCTTTGGTCACCTCCTCATCTTCTAACAACTCCACACACTACATTTCATCTTTAGTTATAGAAGTGTGACCCACCTCAAAATTCATCAAGGCTTTGTTAGCTACATGTTTAGAATGTAATTATTTAGACACAATTTTTAACTTGGCTCCATGTTTAGTTCTCAGAATGAGATGTGACCAATCTAAGGATAGGTATTTGCCTATCTTGGCAGTGAAATCTCTTGATAGGAAAAGACCAAAAATAGGAGGAATATCAATTATTACAACTTCTTGAGGAACTGTGATACTCAGACAAGCATATAGAGTTAGTAGAAGCTTACTAATTATGCCTATAGCTTGGACCTTATTTCCATCAAGCTACATGATACCTCTATCTAAAGGCTCATATTCTAATTTTAGGATTTCTACTATTATTTTGGCATCACCATGGTACTAGCCCTAGAATCAATCATAGAATTATGAAGCAACTTATCCCCAATGATGAGAGTTAAAAAGAAAGGGGTTGGTTTTGGTTTATCCACCTTTTCATTTGTAAAATCATCTCCTTGGTTAGTAAGCACCACAATTGGATGTGACTGGTTCTTGAGTTCAAGTCTTTTTTCTTTCATTGAAAGTCAGTCACGAGACCGGCCTGGTTCTTCTCTGTTTTGCCCAATGCCTCTCGCAACAAATATTTATGTTTTGGAATAGCGAGAATGTCTCATAAGGATACACTCACGAGAGCCTTTTTAAGTTTTTCTATGATATTTAGAGTCATAGGTATGGACACCTTTGGGTCTTTTGGCTTGTAGGAAGTGACTTCTTTAAGATTTTGAAATGAACGAACTATGATAGGTTGTCTTGTTGCTTTGTTAGGACCCGTCTTAGGTTGTTGCAACACCGGCTCGCCCATGAATCTATGCTTCAAATGAAGGTTGTAATCAGATTTCACCTGAGGAGACTTTGAGGTAGAAATAGAAGTGTCATTAGTGAAATCTTCTTCTTTGCCTTTTTATGCAAGTTAATCCCCATTCATTGAGCAATCTTGCATCAACAAAAAATATTTCCTTTTAGTTTTTTTTTGTTCAAGTTTAGTGTTTTCATTTATGTATTCTTCCGATAGCTAGTTCCTTTTCGTTGCGGATCTGATTTTTGGTTTCCAGGCATGTTCTTATGCTTAATTCCATATTATCAATCCATTTGGATTCCTTTCCGATGAGAAGTTGCTTTCGGTTTGACTATTATGGTTCTCGGAGCAGTTTTTGAGCTTAACAGCTAATTGTTGATTTCTTCTCATGCGAACAGATTTCATTTTCTTGTCTTGGTAAATGTAATCTTTTGTGGTTGACCCGAATATGTTCTGGAGGATATAAATATTTTTTATATGAGATCCTTAGGAGGAAGTTAGAGGTTTATGAGTTCCTAGTTATGGGATTGATAATCTGGAGGTCTCTCAGAGATCCAGATGGATTGTATTCTCACTTGTTAGCCTGCATGTAACCGGTTTATTATCGGATGATCTATGATGAATATATGATTGTGCAAAAATCTTATTCTATTATTTCTCATTGTGTTATTGTTTCTTCTATTGGGTTACTCTTGTTGCATTATCTAGTATGTTCTCTTTCAGGACCCACCAAATTATGGTTGTACCAAGTGGTATCAGAGCTAGTTGTGAACCTTGATGCATTCCTTTGGGTGAATAGATCATTGAGTGGAGGGAGGCTTTGAGTGTGTTCAATAGATCATTGAGTGTGAGGCAATTGAAACTTGCAGTCAGATCGTCAAGTTGAGGCAGTTCACCGGAGAAAAGGAGGAGATGATTCCTAGAAGGATGAACCCTCAGAGGGTAGAGTAGATGATGGAGGATTTCAAGAATGAGATGAGGAATGAGATTTGGAATGCATTGGTTGGTTTGCAAAGGAATCCAGAGTCTGAGGATGAATATGAAGAAGCTGGAGAAGAGCTTATGGCAGAAAGCTAAAGGACTGGAAGATGGAAGAGAAGAAATATTTCTGAGAGCAGTGGCACAAGCAATTAAAATCCATAAAGTGGAGATTTCAAACTTTTTTGGAACGCTAAATCCAAAGGATTTGATTGATTCGATCAGAGATTTGGAGGACTATTTTAAATTTGAGGATGTTAAGGACCTACACAGGGTTAGGTTGACACTAACGAAATTAAAAGGGCATGTTGCCTTATGGTGGAAAGAGTTGCAGAGAGACAGAGTGGAGAATCGTGAAACGAAGATCACCCGATGGAGACAGATGGTAGCGAGATTGAAGGCTAAGTTCATTCTGGGAGACTATGAGTTGGAGTTGTTCAAGAAGCTACAAACTTTAACTAGAGAAACATGACTATGAAATATTATACCGAAGATTTCTACAAAGTAATGATCAGATCTGGACATAGAGAGTGATAGTCCTAAAAGTGACAATCTAAGAGATTTTCATGCCTTGATAATTTTCTTATTTTTTCAGAATTATTTTGTTCTCTATTCTTACCCTTAGAGGTTTAGGATTTTAAGGTTTTATGCATTTTGATAAAACTTTATCAAAAACCCTAGGCTTGTTATAATTCGGTGTTACCATTTTCCACTTAAAGCCAAGGGTTGGTTACCACTGGGAGGGAAATTTATTTCTCCTAAGCATTAAGTTGCGTTCGACCGGTCCCTTTATGGTTTTTCCTAAGTTGCACTCATAACTTCCCTAGGCGGATCTTGTTTAATATTTTTTGATGGCCCCTAAATTTTCCTAAGTCTAAGGTCTTATGTATTTTGTCGGTGACTTTATGTTAAATCGAGAGCAAATTCTACGGTTTGAGCAGCCTCGTGATGGAAAGTGCAAGGAAGATAAGGACCCCGGCATCACGAGATGATGCCACGTGCCCTCAGCGGAGAAGGGAAAGCCGGTGCTTTGACTGTGAACCTCTCATGTTGTCAGTTCCCAATAGGTAAAATCCGAGCTACTAAAGGCGCATGTTTTTGCACATGGTAAAATTGAATGATGATGTTTTAATCCCGATCCAAGAAGTGCTCGAGAGTTAACAGTCATTATTAACTGATCAACGCATCTTGCAGATAAAGTGTGAATAGATTAAATGGCCCTTGTAACCTAGTAAAAGAAGATGCAAGAGGGTTAAGGACCACAACATCACGATATGATACCACGTGTCCAAAGCATACCAAGAAAGGTCGATGGTGGGGTCACTGAAAGTGGAGAAGTAAGTGGTGAGTTGCATATGCCACATCATGCTAAGGGTGGACCCGCTTGCCACATGTGATGGTCAATTTTAGATTGACTAAAGATGATAGTGTGATGTTCCATTTTGAAATATGATCGACAGTTTAGTTTTAAACTTATTTCAAATGCAAGTTAGAGTGGTTATTTCACTCACGCAAGTAGTAATGGCAGATGAGACAGTGGCGCTTCATTCCAAACGATAATAAAATCACTCTCAAAGCTATTTTCGATTCATAAAGTGATTCATAGTGATTTAGAGGACATCATCAGAGCTGAAGAAGATTGAGATGGTTTCTTGTAGTGCAAGATTTCTATTCCCCTGGTGTTTATAAAGAAGTAAGTTGTTAAAATACCCCTTCTTTATTCCCTAAATAATTGAACTTTGAATTATGTGGGTAATTATAGGTAAAATCTCACAAATTATTTTAAGATTCAAAATTTGATAAGAATTCACATATTTATGTGCTATTCTTGAGGTTTTTGTGTTGAATCCTAGTTTCTTTTTCTTTTTGTGGTTGAGTGATAGAAACCCTTGTCTGGTAAGATGGCTCCCTCACGAAAACATTTAGGGAAGACTGAATATTTGAAGAGAAATATTTTTGATGATTTTCTCAATCGATTAAAGCCCTCGACAAATGATAACTACCAAGGGCAGAAATTTGTTCATGGTAAAACCCTAGGAGAAGGGTCGACTGATAAATCATACCACTTGGCGGATGCTAGGGTACAAATGACTACAATAGATATATTCAAATTGTGGTACAGGTAGAGGAATTTGCAATCCACATTCTCTAGTGTCTAGTAGCATGACTTACGTAAATTAGTGGTGCCAAATGTATTCATGGTTGTTGACTTGCTCAAGGTTGTTGCAAATAGATGACCCTGTTTTGAGGGTTATAAGGGGAAATGAAGGAGAAATTTTGCTAACAATCAAGAGAGAGGAATTCTAGGAGATTTTTGACTTCTATGAACCATCTGCCAGCTTGGTACAAATAGATTTAAATGAATTAAAGGCAGAGTATTATAGAATGAAAGGCTTTATTATAACTCGCTTTCTTCCAATTCATTTAGCAAAAGCAGGACATACAACATATTTCATTGGCCCTAGTTCAGAGGAGCCTTTTCCCATTGGTGCTTTTGCTCCCTATTTTTAGGTTACCTTTTTCTCTCTATGTTAGGTTTTGGGTTTCAATCCAATAAAAGTTATGCCACCTAATTTCATGCATATGGCTATGCAAATTCAACATCCAAATTATACAATGATTTTTTACTTCGCCCCCTACCTTGAAGAGTAGATTTAGGAGGGGTTGTAGGATGTTAAGAATGAAGTGTCTGTCACTCATTTCTACTGGTATTCCTTGCTCATGCACATGTTCTTGTATCAAAATGTAGATTATTTTGAAGGCACTATGAGCCTCAAAAGAATAATTGACAATAATGAAATTCTAGTGCAGCTTTGGAGCATAGACATGTCTTGGGACAGACATGAGGCTAGCTTTATAAGGTTTGATAATAACTTTCCTTCTAAGGTAAAGGTTGATAGTGAACCCACCAAGGATTCCCACATAATTGCATGATTTTGTAAGGCCTAAGGAGAGATTGCCACTCCTGAAGATTGAGCATAATTGGGGGGTTTCATCCCTTATCCTATTAGCACTGTTATCAAAATTTATGGTTTCTCTGGTCAGCCACATGTATTTGTTGGAATTGCATGAAGATTGCATTAATGAAGTAGAATGTTGTCATTGATGTCAATAGTAACCGGTAATGGAGTTGTATTACAATCAGTAGTAACGCAGTAATGCAATTGATAGTAAAGAAGTGTTGGAAACTGGAATTGGTATTTCAATCAGAATGATCAACCGGTAACGCTAACCAGTTGATATGCCAAACCCTAATCGATGGAGCTTGGTGAATCAATTATATTGATCTGTAATCAAATGGTGATTGGAGATGAAGATTCCACGTATGAATGATGAATGTGATGAGTTTCAAGGTGATTTTAGCACATGAAGATAACTCTTTATCTTGGGAATGAGCAATTGCATAGCATGAAGTGATAACCGTGTGATGAGTTATAGGATTCGATGAGCGGTGATCCAGGAGTGATCGAAGTTGTCTAGAACAATGTGTAGATGATTGCTATGTAATCTAACGGTCATGATTGAATCGATATGTTTGTAATCTCGATGAGAGTTGTAGGTTTTGTGATATGTTACCGACCTATTGTATTTTCTTATAAGGTCAATGAGTTGTTTTGTAATTGTGTTGGCAATTTCGATTAAGTGTGGTATTATGATTGTTACCAAACTAGAAGGAGTGTCTGCAAAATATTTTGAAGGCAGATAGGAGTAGAAAGGGATCTGAATAAGCAAGGTAGTGTTATTACTAGATCAGCAAAGACCCTGTTGTTCTCTAACAATTACAATAGTTAAATCCCCTAACAGGGTAAGCTTTAACAGGCTTGGTGCTGTCTAAATCCTCTAACTAGGTGATTCATTAGTTTGGATTTGAAATCCTCTACCAAGGTTACTCTTGACAAGGTATTGCCTTTAACGGGGTATTGTAGTCAATCCCTTAACCAAGTGATCCCTAACAGGATTTGTTCTTAACACGACATTATTGTATAAGCTTCTACCAAGGCTTGTCTCCTAATAGGGAGAACTTCAAAAGAGTTCAGAATACTTGTGGGTATTCATACCCACCATGGTTTTTCCCATTTGGGTTTCCACGTCACAAATCATTGTGTCAAGTGGCGAATGATTTTATGGTTATGTTTTAATATGGTTGATATGATTAACTAGTAAATCCACTTAGATATGATTAGATTACCAGAAGCAAGATCAAATGAGCTATTATTGATGATAGTAAAATGGCTTAATGTTTTTGTTAAATGGTATGTGAGTGTGAGATTTGTTATATTGTATAATTGATATTTTAGTCAACTGGTAAAAGCTTGACAGTGAAGTTACAATTTTAGATACAGTGTCTAAACCGGTTAGTATCAGTGATTGGTTTATGAGTTGGGATTAAGTTTGGTGAAATTTTAGTCTGTTTTCTATCTATTGATTCACCCCCCCCACCTCTTAGTAGTTGATCAGATCCTTATTATTTTCATCATATTATTAGTATTACCATTTAATGTTCCTCTAAGAATGGGTTTTGTTGAAGTAATGTGGCAGATAGGGTGCATCCATGATAAGGAATCAAAGGGAAGAAGCAAAGGAGCAATTTTTCTTGATTATACTATTATACCATACTTTGTGATTTTGAAAGGAGGATATGACCATTTCGAAAAGTTATTTGCACCATATCATTTAGGGGTTAGCACAGCTAGACATAGTGACCCAGAGGGATTTTACAACATTTTCAAGGCAAGAATAAAAGGAGGCCTATTGCCTCATGATCACAAATTTCCTAAGGATATAATTAGAAATGAGTTTGATTTCATGACTCAATATTTGAGGAAAGAGAAATGGATAGCTTTCAGGAAGTTATGGGATATAATTCAAAAAATGGATCCAAGCTACGATCCAACAAAAGATTTCACTCCATTTTGTGCTAAAGTTGATTTTGTTATGAACAATTTTGATGAATTGATTCTTGCATTGAAGGAGAAGAAGGAAAAACTTGAAGAGGTTCATGGTCGACAAGTTGAAAGAAGAGATATATAACATCCAACACCCATCACAGTGGAGGAATCAGTTTTGATTTGTCAAAAGAGGATGCAATAGTTGGGCTCACGACCTACTCTACCTCAAAGAATAGATGGCCTGATAGAAGAGAGACCTATTTATGAGCCTTCTCAAAAGAGGGCAAGAGAGGAAACAAGTGGTGAAGAAGAGAGAAACATCGACAATGGAGAATTGGTGAGGAGAAAAGGTAAGAGGATAATGAAAACAAAACCTTCCCCAAAGGTGCAAATTAAACCTTTTACAGGAATCAAGATCATTGATCTCAAAGATTCAGATAGAAGTCCTTCACCACCACATGTTCCCTATTCACCTTTAAGGTAAAATGAAGAACAATCAGAGAAAGATACTTTAATAGTGACAATTGCAGAGATGCAGATTGGTATACCTCTTGTGCCTCCTATCTTGGAGTTGGACCTTACCCCTTTGGATATTCAACATATTGTTTTTAGGGATGCAAGGAAGGAGGTGTGTGATAAATTCCTTGAGGATGATGAATTTTTAAAAAGCACAACTTTTCTACAATTAGTGTGGAAAATAAAAATAGAAGAATTTAAGAAGAGAAGTACCGAGAGAAAAGCTTACAGGTTAGATAGGTTTGAACATGGAAATCGGGAAGAAGTTAAAAATGAGATGATGGAAGAGTTCAGAAAAATTACTGCAGAAGAGGGTAGGATGATTGTAAATCAGGCTAGAGACTTGATTTTACTAGAGTGGGATATAGTAGATGCAGTGGCCTTTGATGCAATTAGGAAATCAAAGGACAAAAAATTAGGTTCAGAGGAAGAAGCAAGGCTAGCATTAAAAGGATCAAATTTTGTAGATGATTATGCAACCTTGGCAATTTGGGCCTTAGAGGAAGGACCTAGAAAGCGCAATGTTGGTGATATAAATCCCAACTCAAGGGGAGGCCTTATTATAAAAAGAACATCTGACACATCAAGTGTGGAGGCTACAAAGTTGAATGTTGATGTTGCCAAATTGGCTCATGAAACTTGAAAGAAAGAAGCCTTGGAAAAGGCAGAGCTAATGAGAAAATTTGACAAGCTTTTCAATGATTACAATGCAGTTCAATAGAGATGTGAAGAGTGTCAAACAAGAGTGAAACTCCTTGAGCAAGGACAAATAAGAGTCTCCTCTTCTAAATTTACAAGGACATCACCACCATTAACATCTAGGTCATCACCTGTTACCCATGAAGAAGAAGTAGTTCAACCTAACACCAATGTTGATATCCCCAATATATCATTGGTACCATATGATGATGATGATCTCAAAGCCACTAGATCTACTAATCCAACTCGATCTCGGCTCTTGGAGAAGACTATTGAATTAAAAAATAAGTTGAAGGAATCAAAAGATCAGATGGCCTGGTAACAAAAGGAGATAGTTAACTCAGTGCTAACTCATTTAAATGAAAAGGTTGATAGTAGACTTAACAACATTCATGCCTTGTGTTCTTTATTATTTAATGCTATTCATAAATTTGATGATGACAAAGAGATGGTGGTTCCAAAGGGTAAATGAACTTAGAATAATGTCTATGGCTTCCAATTATCATGTTTTGAGGCCACCTAGACTCCAACCAGCTTATTTGTTGGTAAAATCAATGCAGGAGGCCCAAATTTTTCCCTAAAATATAGAAATAAAGATAAGGGAGTTGATGAGAAATTTCAGTGAGTTGAGTGAAACTCTTTTGCCAGATATTAAGGATGAAGATGGGGCAGTTAAGCCTCTACAATTTTGGAAAGAGGAGGCAGAGAGAGTCATCAGCACCGAGGTAGAGTTAATATGTGAAGGGTTGAATATGGATATGCTGGAGGATAGCAGGGACAAAATAATTGCCACGGGGTCAGTTTTAAAATCTTTTAATAGAGGCAAATCAAGTAGTCGTTAAATAAACTCCATGCATAGCTAAAGCTGATGAAGTTATGAGTTATGAATGGCCATCTGATGAAGAGTACAATGGATGGAGTAGGACATATCCGAATGATGAATAAGGGTTGTAAAATAGTTTGATATAATTATTTTTGTCTTCTAGTGGCGGATACCTTTTTGAACCGAAACAACAACAATGGCGGTAAAATAAATCATGAATTTTAGAGAAGCGGTCATAGATTTTGATATTGGTTATAACTTTCCTAAGGATACAATATTGTTGTAACAAACTTTAAGTATGTTTAATCATCCTGATGACATGTGTCTCTTGGCCTGAAGCTTGTTTTCTCCCTTGTTTTCTATAAAAGGGAAATCAGGTCCATTAGAAAGGGTTCTGAAATCTTTGAATAGGGTCTCTTTGTGTAGGTCCAGTTTGCAGGATTAGGTTCCATTTTTGAGAAGTTATGAGAAAATAGCAGAGAATTGTAATGTCGTTTTGCAGAGCAAAATAGAAGATAGTCATTAGTTTCAGATTTCAATTGGGTAATCTTGTAAATGAAATATATTATGTCATTTGATATAAGGTATCTTTGGAATTAATACAGATATAATTTCAAATCCTTACTCTCTTGTGTTTGATTTTATTTTCTTTTGGGTAAATGGAATCAAGGGTTTCATTTGTTTGTTGCATTGTTATGGTGTACATAATCTTTCATTTCATGCTTTAATCCAAGGGGTTAATTAAAATGCTTGAATGAGATCACAAAGGGATAAAGTTTGTACTAGGATTTGATAAGCAGTTTGGGTAAGAAATTGTAGATGAAAGGATATTGTAATGCAATATGCTTTAAGATCTCATAGGCTATTGGATAAATTTATATCAAATCTCAATAATATTTTAGAAACTTAGAGCCCAATGGAATAAGGCACTGGTATGTGCTAGCAGGTATCACTAGGTTATCAATTTCTGATCTGTTTCACTTATGGTTTATCATAAATCATTAAAATCAAGACATATTTCCAAGCTTTTCATGTATGTTTGAGTTGTCCTACTATCTCATGCTCCAAATAAGGTTGAGGATCACTAAATAATTCACCATTCTTGAGCATTCTCCTTGCTGTTGAGCCAATATATGAGATTATCTGCTTTGTTTTTAGCATAATTCATGAATGTGGCGCAAAGCTCACAAATTTGCAAAGGGATTACCCTCTCGGGTCTTGCAGAGCCCAAAGTGTAGAAGGATTTACAGATCCTTGTCGCAGTTGGTCCAAGTCTAAATAGTATTGATAGTTGGAAGTGACTTTCCATAGGTATTTTGAGGAATCAACTTGGTGTTTGCCTTGTTGCAATGTAAACCCGTTTTCGGGAACCAATAGAGAGATGGATAGAGAAAAGTGGTGACATACATAAATGGACTTGCATTTAACATTCAGGATGAAATGAGTATGTTTAATATTTCCACAGTTAAGGAAGCTTACCAGTATGCTTTGAAGGTTGAGGAGAAGGTGAGAAGAAGACAACAGAATAACCCTAGAGGGAAGGAGAGATTCAAGAGGCAGATTAGTATAGAGAAAAAAAAGTGTTGAAGAACAAATAAAAACCTAAGCGGAATAAAGAACCAAATCAAAAAACACAAAGGAAAGGGAGTGGCAAGAGCAACAGAGAATTTTTGGGCAGATGTTTCAAGTGTGGAGAAACCGGACATAGATTTTATGAATGTAAGCAAGGAATGGCAAGAAGTTGTGTGGCAAATGAGGATCAGGAAGATGGAGTTACCAGAACTAAATGTGCGTTGAAGAAAGGAGAATCCTTATGTTCAAAAGAGTCATGATGGAGTAGAGCAGTGAAGATCCTAGACCTACTCAGAGAAGCAGTCTTTTCCAGACAGTGTGCAAATTAGGTGGTAAGTGTTGCAAGGTTATTATGGATAGTGGAAGTACTGATAATTTGGTATCTGAGGAGATGGTAGTGAAGCATGGACTGAAGAGTCTTAAGGACCCTTGTCCTTACAAGGTAAGTTGGTTACAAGATGATCAAAAGTTAGAAGTAAAAGAGAAATGTTTGGTGAGTTAATATTGGACCTTTTAGGGATGAGGTCTTGTGTGATGTTTTATTTATGAGTGTTTGTCATGTCTTGTTGGGAAGACCTTGGCAGTTTTATAGAGGAGCTATCTATGACTAAAGAAGAAACTTGATCACTATTGAGAAGGATGGGTAGAAGTTCACATTGGCTTCTTTGAAGAAGAAAGAGAAGAAAGTGAGGAATCAAAATCTTGAAAAGAGTTGCAGTAAGGAGAAACCGGTTGCTGAGGTTATACCGAAGGGTGACATGGAATTGCAGAAGGGTTTGATAGATAAGTCTGATAGTAATAAGAAACCAGATGGGAGTAAGGCTATGGTGACAGACAAGATGAATTCTTATGGGGGAAATAAATCAAAGTTGTAGAAGAAAGGGAGCATCAGTCAGAGACAGTGTACAGGTCTGAAGCAGGGAAAAAGAAATAAAGAGAGTCAGGAGTTATAGAATTCAGTTGAGGTTCCAGAGGAGCCAAGAAAGAGGTTTGCAAAAAAAGAAGATGTTTGGATCAGAAATGAGCATGGAGTCTATATCTCGAGTCCTTTTCAATGTTCATAAGTTGCCTCTGATGGAACATCTCTTTCTTCCTAGGGTGTCTAATGCAGGAGCATCCTCGGTCATTGAGCAATATTTGCATCAACCAAAAATATTTCCTTTCAGTTTTGTTCTGTTCAAGTTCAGTGTTTTAGTTTTTGTGTTCTTCCGGTAGCTGGTTGCTTTTCATTGTGGATTAGATTTTCGGTTTCCAAGAATGTTCTTATGCTTAATTCTAGATTCTCAGTCCATTTGGATTCTTTTCGAGTGAGAGGTTGCTTTCGGTTTGACTGTTCTCGTTCCCGGAGCAGTTTTTGAGCTTAATGGCTAATTGTTGATTTCTTCTTGTGCAGAGAAATCTCTTGGCATGTGGATCTATTTGGGGTCTTTCTCGATGATCCTAAGTCCTTGGTCAACCTGCATGTTGATCCATGCTCCTTGGTTGTTCTTTTCTAAATGAATTTCATTTCATTCTTGGGGCTGACCTATTTACACGTTTCATTTTCCTATCTTGGTAATTATAATCTTTTGTGGCCGACTCGGATATGTTCTAGAGGGTATAAATATTGTTATATGAGATCCTTAGGAGGAAGTTAGAGTTTTATGAGTTCCTAGTTATGGGATTGATAATTAGGAGGTCTCTTAAAGATCCAAATGGACTATATTATGTCTTGTTAGCCTGCATGTAACTGGTTGATTACTGGATGATCTATGATGAATATATGATGGTGTCGAAATCTAATTTTGTTATTTTTCAATGTGTTGTTGTTGCTTCCATTGTGATACTCTTGCTGCATGATCTTATTTGTTCTCTTTGAGGACCTGCCAGATTATGGCTGCACCACCTTTCATCCATGAGAAAAGCGAATGATCTAGAGCAATTTCAAACTCTTTCTCCAAAGACATGACTTGCATCTATGCAGTGAGCACAACGTTGTCCATACCTGGGGATGCATAAACTTCAAATTCAAGGTTGATATGTTGGCTCCATTCCTCTATCACCTTTTGTTGTAAGTTTCCCTACATGCAATTTCATGGCATATGAGCTTTATTATAGGGGAAGCACCAAGAATTGGTATCATCTACTAAGTTATTTTATCTTGTGACCGGCTCCTTGTTTTGATTCGGTGGTATAGCTTGCAAAGGAGTTGGGACCAGAACAATTTAGTTATTTGGTTATGATTGGGTAGATTTTTTACTTCCCCAATACTGATTCTGGTGCTATGGAGGCCTTCTAGCTAGGTAATTCTGGAAAGGCAGCCTTGCGGGGGCTTCTTGTTGTATTTTTATATTGATAATTTTATTTGAAAGTCTACAGGAGATTCTTCATGTCATTCACTTCAGCCGCTAGGGAAGAAGATGCGACAACATTGTTGTTTTGGGTATTGGGATAGATGTACATGAATTGTGGTGGTTCTGATGTGCTTGGAGGCGCTTGCTTTAGGGCTTGTTCTGACAATTAAGGGAAAACAGGAATGCATGGTCTTAGCAAAAGTTTCCTGACATCAATCAAGTTTTTTTTCGCTCAGACTGAAAGTTCATATGCATCTGGAAGAGAATTCTCACCAAGGGATTGAATCATGATTGATATATCATAGTTGAATGCCTTGAGATAAAAGACAAATGCCATATCTGTAGGAGGACATGCAATGACATGGATCCTCTATCAGGTTTTGTGAAACGTCGTATTGAAATCAGTAATAACTTCCTAAGGAGCTTGCTTTATGGTTATCAGTTGTTGTAGCAAAGAAGATATATCACCCTTTTTCAGTAAATCATTCAAAAAAATGATCCCCAAGCTGGTCCCAATAAAAAATTGGGTTTGGTTGCAAAGATATGTACCAATCTTGAGTGTTCCCTTTAAAACAAGTTGTGAGCATCCTTAACACCACATTCTACTCTATGACTTTATGCACAATGCATACCTCTGCCACATCCTACAAATGTTATGAGGGAGTTTTGGAGTCCTCTTTGGTAAATTTTGGTAAAGCTTTTAGGGTAGATGCCCAAATAGGATCCCATTTATTGGGAGGTACAGGTGGAATAAGTGGGCTCCCACTATTCCATGTGACAAAATTCCTAGGAGGAGGAAAAACAAATTACATAGGTCCTTGAATTGGGATTTGAACACCTCCTCTTGAACCTTTGGGTTGGTTTGCTACTAAAGGTGATACCACTAGATTTGGATTTAATATAGTCTAACTTCTAGTAATAGGCTTGTGGCTTATACACCCACTTTTGCTTGATTCCTATTTTCGGTACCACTAGGCCTTCCAAAAAAAGAACTAGGACCCATTGCACCTTAATGAACAACCTCCAAGATTTTAGAATCTGACTCTTCATTTAATATAGGGGAAAAAGGGAGAGAAAATGTAAAATTAAAACCAATCTAAGGCAATGTGACCAATCTAAATTTCTATTGAACAACTAGCAGATGGAACCTCATATATATGTTATTTTAAGGCCCATTCAACAATCTACATGCCTTATGAACAATCTCAAATACATTCAAAGACCTTTTAGAAATGACATAAAGAAAAGTATACATGAACATCTACCAGAATGGAGTATATAACATGATTCAGTTAGCATAGTTTAAGAATACATTACTAGAGTCGAGACTAGATATTAAATTGCACAAAAAACCATTAATGAATACTGAACAAACTAGTCTAAAAGGCTTGGGGCACAATTTGATTTCATTGATTCAGAAAAACAATAACAACATTGAGGCTTGAAATTCCAGTCTAGAGATCATCTTTATATTAAAGATAAAAATCCAAAAGCCCATAATCTTAGAAGCATTCATAATTAAATAAAGGAGTGCCTAACTGCCCACTACTGAGAAAACAAAAAAAGCATGATATCACGCCAATTGGCCCATTCAACAATCTACAAAGTCCTTTTATTAATTCCCAAGCTCGTAATGACTTGGAGATACAGGGTTGCAAATTCACTTGGACAAATAAGAGAAATGGTAATGACCTTATTCAAGTGCATCTTGACCAAACTCTCATTTCTGATGACTGGTATAGTCAGTACTTCTGTTCTTTGTCTGCACATATTCGGGTTGGTTCCGATCACTTTCCAATCACCTTCAATGCTGATCTGATTAATAGAAGGAGAAACTATCCCTTTATATTTGAAAAAATGTGCACCCTTCACCCCGACATTAAAAAAAATATTCAAAAATGGTGGAGTATCCAAGTTGAGGGAATGGCTATGTTCAAAGTTGTTAAGAAGCTCAAAAGTGTCAAGGACAACATTCGAGTCTGGAATAAGAATAGCTTTGGGAATATATTTGAGGCTAAGAGTAAAATTCAGGAAAACCTTAAAGAAATACAGGACTAGATCCAGAAGGATGGTTTCAGTACTGTGTCTATTGCTGATGAAAATGAGATCCTTAAGAAATACCATGACATTATTGCTAAAGAGGAAATGTTCTGGAAGTAGAGATCGAGATGCATTTGGCTCAAGGAAGGGGACAGGAATACAAGATTCTTCCATATGTCGACTATCAAGCATAAAGTAGCCAACAGGATGAACAAGTTAGTTGTGGAAAGTGGGGAGCTGGTCAAGGAGGATGAAATAAGGAATGAAGCTAAGAGGTATTTCTCAAACCTCCTAAAGAGGGACCATGGTCTAGATGTTGAAGCTCAATCCTCTTTTCTTCAGAACATCCCTTGTCTCATTGATGCCCAAAATAATGCCTTCCTCTCTTCCATTCCATCTATCTTAGAAATTAAAAATGATGTTTTCTCCTTTGATTGAAACAAAGCACCTAGACCTGATGGTTTCCCAATGCTCTTTTTTCAAGAATTTTGGGACATTATTGGGATTGATGTAGCCAATGGGGTTAAGGAATTCTTTGGGGCTAGAAAACTCTTGAAAGAAATCAATGGTACTTTTATTGCTCTCATCCCTAAGATTCAAGGTGCTGACTCTTTGGACAAGTTCAGACCTATTAGCCTCTGCAACTCCTTTTACAAGATCATATCTAAGGTCCTGACTTCTAGACTTTTGTCTATCCTCCCTACCTTAATTAAACACCAACAAAATGGGTTTGTTCCTGGAAGAAAAATTCTCGATTCCATTATTATAGTTCATGAGAATATTCACTCTCTTGTTAGAGCTAAGAAGCAGGGCCTCATCCTTAAGCTTGACCTCTCCAAAGCCTATGATAGGGTTGACTGGTCTCTTCTTGAGAAAGTTCTCACTTCTTTTGGGTTTGCCCCTAGAGTTGTGGATCTTTTCTCCCAACTTACCACATCTGCGTCCTTTGTTGTTCTTGTCAATGGTTCTCCTTCAACTTTTTTCCAAGCATCAGGAGGTCTTAGGCAAGGAGATCCTATCTCCCCCATACTTTTCATTATTATGGTAGAATGCTTTGGTCAGACCATGGAAAATTTGGTGCAACAAGGATCCTTTAAGGGCCTCCAACCTTCTTCTGCTGACCTTATTTGTTCACACCAGCAGTTTGTTGATGATACAATTATTATGGGGGAATCAAGCATCTCAGAAGCTAAAGTACTGAAGAGTACCTTGTGCAATTTTGCATCTGCAATGGGGCAGCTTATTAACTGGGCCAAAAGTGATGTCTTTTTCATTAATACTCCCGAGAGAAGACAATAGAGGATCAGCAAAATTCTGGAGTGTAAGATTGCTGACCTTCCTGCTACCTACCTTGGACTCCCCATGGGGATTGCCCCTCCTGACTCCTTTTGGAGTTCTCTAGTTGATAAATTTCACAAAAAACTTGCAGGTTGGAAAGGGTCCCTTTTAAGTCAAGCTGGTAAGCTCCTTCTCCTTAAGGCTACTCTTCAAAGTATCCCTATTTATGCTCTTAGCCTATTCAGAATTCTAGTCAAGTATGCTGAAGCTATTGAGAAAATTCAAAGAAGATTCCTATGGTCTGGGGTTGAGGAAAAGAAAAGAATGTCCTTGGTGGCATGGGATCAGGTCTATAGGCTGAAAAGCAAAGGTGGTCTGGGGCTCAAGAGGATTCGCACTTTAAATGAAGCTCTCTTGTCCAAACAAGCCTGGAGATGGTTTCATTCTGATTCTGAATGGTGCAAAATTTGAAGTATTCTCTTCTGTCTTCTTCTCTCTCTTCTTTTCTTAATTCAGATTTCCACATAAATGGTTCCCATATTTGGAACCATGTTTCTAAATGTAAAGATGTGATTGCTAAGGGAGTGATATGGAAACTTGGAAATGGAAAAAAAGTTAGATTCTGGGAGGATCCCTAGATTTTTGATAAACCCTTTTTGGATTCCCATGCGTGGGCCTCCCATGCCCCTTCCTGTATTGTCTCTTTTGGTTCCTTAGTGGTAGATTACTGGGATGGGAACAATTGGCAGAACATTGATAGTATTCACCCTAGCCTCTCTAAGCTCAAAACCTAATTGTTTGCTATTTGGCTGAATAAGGAAGAGGACTCCCTGATTTGGAAACATGATCCCAAAGGCATTTTAACTGTGTCTTCGATGTATTGTATCCTATCCCCCCCCTCCTATAAATCCTTTCTAGTCTAAAGCTTGGTTAAAAGGTCTCACTCCCAAAATCAATTTTTTCTTTTGGACTATCCTCCAAAATAAGATCCTTACTATTGACAATGTAAAATGCAGAGGTTTAGCCCTTCCAAACAGGTGTGTGTTGTGCTTTCAAGAGGAAGAGTCAGTGGACCATCTTGCCCTCCACTGTTCCTTCTCGGCCTCTGTTTGGGAAAGTTTCCTCAAGGGCTTTGGTTTAGCTTGGGTGTTTCCCAGTAACATCAGAGATTTGTTCTCCTCTTGGAAAATTCAATGGACTAACTCTTTTCTGAGATGTATGTGGCAGCTCTCTCTTCCTCACATTTTGTGGGGTCTTTGGAAAGAAAGAAACAACCGAATATTCAGGGATGTGTCCCTAAAACAAGACACTATTTTTTAGAAAATTCAAAGGGCTATCCAAGAAAATATGGGAATCATGGAGGTTTCTTGTTACTTAAATAACTCCCTGGAGTCAAATATCTTAAGAGCGTGGAATATGAAGATCACTGATGGTCCTAATCTCAGCTACAATAAAAGGCTTGAAGCTAAATGGCAAACCCCTCCCCAAGGCTAGCTCAAAATCAATTTCGATGGTGCAGCCAAAGGAAATCCAGGTCCTTCAGGCTGTGGAGCTATTCTCAGAGATTATAGAGGCATTTGCAAAGGTATGATTGTTGTCCCTATTGGTACTCAAACCAATCATAAAGCGGAAGCTATGGCAGCCCTTCAAGGCATTATCCTAGCCAAAAAATGGAACTGCCCCTATCTTTGGATAGAAGGGGACTCCAATAATATAATTAAGTGCCTCAATGGGACTTCAAAGCCCTCATGGTCAATTCACAATATAATTATTTCTACTATTGACATCATTAGAACCTTTAAAAAATGCCATATATCCCATATCTATCGGGAGGCCAACTGTTCTGCTGATTGGGCTGCAAATGTGGCAGTTAAGAATGAGACTATTACCACATGGATGGGTGAGAGCAGTCTCCCCGAAGATGTCAGACAAATCATAATTGATGAAAGATATCAAAGTACCCCAAAGACTCTTGATTGATAGGGTAATTATGAAAAGTACTGATGTAAGCACCTCGAGTTACTTCTATAATCAGAAAATCACTCATTATATCATCAAAGCCAGCAAAACTTGTTTTATAATCTATCAGATCTTTAAGGTCACACACGCTTTCTGGGTATTTGTTTTAGCTCCGAAAAGCACTCTATTTTACCAATTCTATAAATTTCAAAATTTGGCTGTGAGAAACGACACCATGGGCGGAAATAGGAGACGATATGAGCCAAGTAGTTGCAAGGAGTGGAAACAGAAAGAAGAGGTGTGGGAAATTTTGCAGAAGGGTGGTCTTTCGAGCTTCATAGAGAGACTCCACGGTCGTGATGGAATGGTAACTAGCCTCTTCTGCAAAAATTGGAAGAAGGGCATGTTAAAATGGGTGACCAAATGGTGGAATTTGATGAAGATTTAATAGTTAAAGCTACGGGTTTCAACAGGGAGGGTTGCAACTTCTACAGAGACAGGAAGGTCAGCAGGGAAGCCATTGAAAGGTACTCGGTTACAGAGAAAGAGAAAAAAAGCCTGGTAAAGTTGAGCAAAACCTATTACCCGCCTAGGGCTTTTGCAAAACCCTGGCGGGAAAATCTCTTTGTTTTAATGCGGTATATAACTCTAGATGGTAGGTTTACGAAAGTCTATGGGTATCATTTTGTTCTGTTAAACCATTTTAGGCATAATGATAAGGTGAATTTTCCTTACTTCTTTCTCTGCTCAATGAATGCCTCCCTAAAATCCTACAAAGAAAATCCTCGGGGTGATACCGCAATGCACCAAGGTCTTATGGTCCTCATTTATGACCATTTAAAGGCCAGTCAAATCAACTAGATGCAGCTCTCTGTGGACTCTGAGGAAGATATGTCTGATTCTGATTTTTTGGAGGAGGAGGAATCAGATAATGATTCCTCAACTGATAATGAGGATAGCTCTGATGATTCAGAGTATGAGAGTAGTAAGAAGAGGAAATCAAGACCCTCTTCTTCTAAGAGCAAAAAACTTCAAAGCAAACCCTTGATCAGTATCTCTTCGAAAGAAGAGTACTCTAATTTTTCTGAGGAGAAGAAGAACCCTAAGGGGTTGCAGAAGAAGAAAAGTAAAAACCAAGCCCAGACCCAGAAAAAGCATAAGAAAACAGAGGAGACTAGCAAGGAACCGGAGGAGACTGGTAAGGAACCAAAAGATGACAAGAAAACTAGGACCCTAGAAGCCGAGCATAGCCTGGACATGGAGACAATGGAGGAGACTCTCAGGGCTGCTAACACTATTTCCGCCCTCCATATTCCCAAAAATGAATAGGTAACCCCTGGAAAAGTGACTCCCTCTTCTGGTCCTCCTCCCAAGGCCTTGAATGGCTTATTGATGGGTATAAGAAAGCTGCGAATGAGTGTAAAAAACTTTGCAATAGAGTCCTGATTCTGGAGACCATTAACATTGGAGAGGGGAATACAATGGCCGATTATACCGAGGATCTGAAAAACACTATTGCTAAAGTGGAAGACATCAAAGATGCTTTTAATCCTAGGTTTGAGAAGATTGAAAAGGAGATGCTAGACAGAAAAACCCTAGAGGAAACTAGTGAAAAAAAACTCTCAGACACAGTTATCAAAGTGGAAAAAATTGAGGAGTGCCTTAAGAATATTGCGGAGCAGAGCCTTAGCATTCTGAAAATCTCAGCCAATAATACCCATACCCTCATCAGCAAGCTTGATGACGACAAGGAAATCCAGGAAATTGACCTAGACGCTGAAGGAACAGGGGAAGCTCAAGGTCCCAGAACCCGCACCAGAGGCAAGAGGAAGGAAAAGAAAGTGAATAAGGATCTAGAGGAGCTGAAAGCAGTCGGGGTGACCTATGATGAGCTAGTGATAAAGGCAGAGGATCTGCTAAAGAAAATTGCTATCTAGTGTCTCCTTGGTCTCTTTGCTGTATTTTGTTGGTTTGTTGTTCTTTCTATTCGCTAGTCTTTTGGCCAGTCGTTTTGTATGCGAACTTTAATTCCTTTTCCTGCTATCTTTCTTTCTATGATGTAATGGTTTTGGGTCCTTAAAAATTGTTTTTCAATCAATCAGAACAATCTACAAAGTCATCAAATATTGTGAAAGCAATGATTGCTTCCAACTTTTAGCACTATCAAGCCTATACCTTTCCGTTATCAGGATCAAAATCATCATCATGATCCTTCCGCTTCAACAATCTCATGGACATATCTGGAATGATGCCCCAAAAGTGGTTGGCAACTACTTAGTACATGGTCATTCCTTGCAAGTGGTGTCCTATTTTCCATTACATGAGTGGATGGAGCCTCATTTACTTTGAAGTGACATGTGATAGTAGGATGAGGAGTCTCACCCTTGGGAAAGCTATAGCCTTAAAACATCTCACGGAGTAGACACGTGTCTCCCAAACTATGGACAAAAATCATGGGAGTGAAAAGGGTGACACAATGTGGTGTTCAAGCAAGGCTTCGCAACACAAAGAAGAGAAGGCTAGAAAAAAAATGCATTGTGCCAATATGTGGCAAGCGCACATGAGCAGTAGCCTTAACACTTACTCGATCAAAAGGAAGGCCACGGGCCTAGACAAAATATAATGGGCCCTTTATGGGGGATGTGGATTATAAATCTACAATGATAAAATCCAATGGGGTAAGTCGACCTTTAATTCAAGATGCCCAAATGGTACCCAAGATGATAAATCTAGTGCGAGAACCACCTAGAAATGTATGTGGTGTGTTTTCAAGATATGATAAGGACTACTAAACAATCTTTTGACTCTAGCTAAAAAAATGTAAATGGGGAATTGAAAGTGATGTTTGAAAATATCTGAAAGTAAATGAAAAATCCATGAAAAGATGATGGTTGACTAAATGAAATCCTATGAAATCAGTCGTAGAAGCTCGTAGAGTCTCAAAACCATAAACATAGTGTGATGCTAAAAATGTGGTATATAGAAGGCATACACATATAATGAGATAATAAAATGTAATTGAAAATCTTAATATAAAACTAGATTAGAAATGCAAACCATAAGCCTTCCTTGAAACGTCTCATTTTCCTCTATTCTTGAGGACCTTGAAGGTGTTGGATAGATGGGGTCTCAGCGAAGCAATGACCTCCAAAGTGGCAACTCAAGAGTTGAGTAGCTATTTGATCATGATTGACTATGGAGATGATATGAAATGCATGATTTAAGAAACTAGATTAACATGCTATGATTAATCCAAAATATAATTGCTAGATAATTGAAATGAAAATTGTCTATAGTAATGATGCTAAAGCTATGAATGCAATGGATCCATATTGCTCCAAAATGAGGGATATTTATAGGAATTCCAAGGCCAAAGCTGAGGTGGCAGGAATCGATGGTCCAAATCTGATCTAAAGATATCAAGGGCCAAGATTGAGGAAGTTGGAGAAGAGGTTGGAGGAAGGGACACTTGTCATCTCTGTGGTAATAAGTGTCAAGGAGCCTTGCTCACGAGAGGGCAAGTGTCCATGGGAGTGGACATGTGGAAAAAGTGCCATGTGTCTCAAGGAGGGAATATCCACACCATGGGAGGTTAGGATAAGGAGGTTAGAATGTGCAAGATAGGATAGGGTTAGTTAGACCCATGATTAGGTGGAATGGGCTAGGTTAGGGGATGGTTAGGTTAGGTGGTTAAAAGTTAGGAGCCATGTGCTCATTTGAATTTAGAAATTCAAATAATTGGAAAATGATAATTAATCTCAACAAACTTTAGTTTGTTAATCTTAATTAGGGATTAGAAGAATTGATTTATATGGGGGGACATTAATTAATTTAGAATTAATTAATCAAATGGGGATATGAAATGAACTATATAAATAAATCATGTAGATACTAGTAGATGAATAGAGAAATCAAATAAATTGTTTGTGAATTCAATTAATTGGGAAGGAGAATTAATCAAATAACTACATATTTAATTAACTATCTTCAGACCATTTTTAGGTGTATACATTTTGCCCCTCTTTGAAGCGATGTGTGATGACACGTTGGTTCAAAGAAAAATCGATTGAGGACATTGCTGATATTGATTTCGCTAGGATGTATATTCGATCTTGATTTGATGCGGATTTGGTTTCGATATGATACTGATTTGATTTTGAGATGATAAATCTCGATATGATGCAGATTCGATCTTTGAGATGATAAATCTCGATATGATGCCCCAAACGCTGATTAATAGATATTGATGTGAGGATACCCCCTCGGGATATGAATCGGATAATTTTTGAATGTTTTTTAAGTTTTCGCGATTTTTTGATTTTTTTTTTTTGAAATTTTTTCGATTTTTTTATTTTTAATGATTTTCTGATTTTTAGAGATTTTTAGAGTCAATCCGATTCATTTCTCGATACGAAATTTGAAAACGCTGCCCTGCCAGGCTGATTAATTGATTAAATGATTAAAAAATTAGTGTAATAAAAATCCCACTTAAATGCCTCATTGTGAGTTTAAAAAGGTGAATTCATTTTACCACTCCTCATTTGTGCACTTCAGTTGTTTGAGAAAAATTGCTCTGGAGGAAGGAATGGAGATCTTGTATCACCAACATAGGTTCAAGCGATTTCGGTGATACGAGCGTCCTCTGGCATACAGTCCTCCAGTACGTACTTCGAGAAAACCCAGTTTTGTTAATTTTTAGTTGATTTTTGAAAAATTTAGCTGTTTGCATAAAAAGTCATTTTTTTTAAGTATTTTTGTTAGATGGGTTGGGAAAAAAAATACATTTTTGAGATGGGTTTTTCGATTTACGAAATGGGTTCGTAAGATTTTTTTTAATTTTTTTTTTTAAATTTCCAATTCGCATCCCAAAAAAAAATTATTTATGCATGCATTTTCAAAAAAATACATCAAAATTTTTTTTAAAAAAAAAACACCGCATTTTTTTCTTTTTTTGCATTTTCAGGGGGGGGGGGGTGGTGGTGATTTGGTGGCGGGAGTGCCATCGCAAGGGGGGTCGACTTGGCTTTTTTTTTTTTTAATTTTAGATTTTGACGATGAGGTTTCGATTTTTTGATGATTTGATTTGATTTTGTGATTATTTAATGATTTTTTGATTATTGAGAATTTTTTTTTGTTTTTTCGATTATTTGATTTGGGTGATTTTGAGAAAATGATTTGATTTGCCGATTATTTGAAGAAAATGATTTGATTTGTCATTTTGTGCCATTTTTCGAATTGGTTTTATAAAGAGGTTGGGTTTGTTGTCAATTTGATTTGATTTTTGATTTTGACAGGGTAAGATTTGTTTAACTATCTAATTGATAAAATTAGACGCTCCTAATTGATAAATTTGATGACCAATTCTGATTATCTCAATGCACACATGAGATGAGATAGTATTGATAATGACCTCATGATAGATGAGTGTCATTGATAGGGGCCCAACGAGATTTGATAAAAATCTCAATTGAGCAAGATAGACCGATAGATAGATAGATAAATAAAGAAACTGATATGATGAGATGATTTGATTGCAGGAGCACTTTACTATTCTCTAGTCTCGGGAGCACTTCCCAAAGACATGGATGTTGATACCCCATCTTAGCCAGGCAGAGCGAGACCACATTGGTAGGTGTGTTTTATCTTCCCTTTTTGACATGCCCCAACTCTTGATAAATCGGGGATTATTGACAACCTTAGCAGAGTGTTGGCATAGCAAGCACAACACTTTTCATTTGCCAATAGGCGAGATGACAGTGACACCCGAGGATGTCTACCGGATATTGTGCATCCCTGTGATGGGCAAGCTAGTGTATTACGATCTTAGTGAATGGGGTGGGATAGATGCAATTTGTCAAGTGTTCAAGGATGATGAGATAGGTGGATACGACATTGCGTGGTAGGAAATGCTAGAGCTAGGATATGCCACATTACCTACTGTGCTTGCCAAATTTATTGGAAGTTTCCTTTGTCCTGATCACAGGTCAAAGGGATTATCTGTTGGATGGGGTTGTCTTCTTGATCAGATGGTGACACAAGGGACTCGATTCGCATGGGGGTCATGCATGTTGGCACACTTTTATCATGACTTGCACCGAGTTGTGTATCAGAGATTAGCTGCATTATTGGCAGGGGTGACTGTGCTTCAGATATGAGCCTGGGAGCACCTACCTATCACATGACCATTAGCTGACAGAGATGGACCTATAGGCAGGCCTTATGCTGACGGATATCCAGGTATCATTGTCTAGCAAACATTGGGCAAATTAAAGTATTGGTGATGAACCTTGGATGATCTGGATACTGTGATATGGAGACCATACAGGGATTGTGAAATTTGGCACTAGGATGCAATGGAGATGTCATATGTATTCATGACGTGATATCTAATTAGATCGACACCCTATGTCATCAAGCAATTCCCTTGTATGAGGGTGTTGAGACAGTATGGCAGGATACAGCAGATACCACAGGGTACAACTCATTATACTCACCAGAGATTGGATGTGGCTACTTGGGTGCCTTCTATTTCATATGACCAGGCATGTGCAGAGTATCGATCATTGGGGCCTCTAGATTGGGATTACCTTCCAAGTATGATGGATAGCGGGATGACCCATGAGTATGTCATGCATTGTACTATACACAAGTTTTTGAGGCTGACACGTCCGAATGAGCCAAAGTCAGTTTTAGATGAGGATAATGAGAGGCTATGACGCAAAGCTCCTAGATGACGGAGGGATGGTGGGGGGGGAGGAGGTGGAGGCAGAGATGATAATGGAGATGGAGATGGATATGGAGGAGATGCATGAGATCATGGTGTTGGAGATGATGATGGGGGATGGGGGAGATGGTCGAGAAATGGTCATGGCAGCGGTAGGCACACCATGAGCTAGTATTTATAGATATGTCAAAGATTTATATACAGATTGGATGGCCCGGGTGGTCAAACGCAGGAGATCGGATCCAAGGGATCAAGGGCATCAGGTCCTAGAGTAGGAGGTTCCCCTGGTTGAGTAGGTACCTATGACATTATCATGAGCTGAGTAGCCACAAGAAGAGGAACCTTGATGGATCCTCATTAGGATGTCATCTCATCACCAGCAAGCTCAGAATATGGACTTACAAGCTCAGGTTCAGCAACCAGAGAGTCGACTAGTAGAGAGGGACTCTCAGATGGCCCAACTAGAGACTCAGATGGCTTCTCTCATATTCGAGAGAGACATAACTAGGGATAGGTGTCAGCAGGCCAAGGCATAGGTATAGTTGTCAGGAGAGTCTATATCAAGGAAGACTACCCTGAAGATGATGCGCCAGGGGATCCAAGAGGCTGAGTATTATAGGACCTTATACTTTATTGTTGTTCCTGTTGATTGAAGGGCTCCAGGATTTTCACAGCTAAGCAGGAGATCGAGACAGAGCCAGACTGAGAGTCGAGGAGTGACAGGGCCACTTCAGAGAAATCTTCCCGGTGGGGACTCAGGTACAGGGGTAGCAGCTGGTACTACTATACTTGCCACATCAAGATAGAGTTCCGCTCCACATCCTAGTGGTCACACTGATATGGGACATTGATCCATTCATGTACACACTTTTTTGTGATGAGATATTGATGATTCCCACAATGTATATTTTTTATGTATCTCATCTATTTTGTGATATCATTGTACCTTGTACATTGATCTTGTTTTGATGATATGATATGCATTTGATCCTATTCTCTCTACATGACCTATGATAAGATAGATGCATTCTATTTGATATATGATTATGTTGAGCAGTTATTTTCATGATGTATGCTTGATGTATGCTTTAATTTCTATATGCTTATGAATTCTAGATGATGGATACATGATGATGCAGTATTTACATGATGTATGCAAATGAAAATATGTATGGTGATGCTTATAAGTGCTATGTGATGTATGTGCAATGCAATTCTTTCTATGTTTATGATACTTTTATGATTTTCTCATGCATGTTAATATGAGATGGATGCAATGCAATGCAATGGTGCTAATTTATATGATTTGAGATTAGATGAATGACATGCAATGATCTAACTAAATGAATGATTTGATACTTTATATGAATGATGTCTTAGTATGTAATGGTTACATGAGATGAACTAACTTATCATGCAGGATGAATGAATTGATTATTTTTGTTATTGTCCAATGTACTTAATCATGTAATAAAAGAGATAAAACCATGTTAGTCTTTGGCCTTGGAAAAGATGAGCATTGTGATCCCATGCAAAATGAAATGAAAATCTACTTTAAAATGCAAATGCAAAAATGAAATGAAATGTAGTGATCAGACCGGTCATGGAGTCATTGCTTTGTTTCCTCATTGAGCCTCTAAAATGTGGGAAGTGAGTGAAAACATCAATGGTATAATTGAACCATGATGACCTGAGCACTACTTTCCTGGGTTTCGATATTGCAAGATAGCACAAGCATCGAGGTATAATTGAACCAAGATGACCCAAGTGTTTCTTGCATAAAATGGGCAGTATTAACCATTTCTATATGCAATTCTGAAACGTCTTCCATGATACTCCGTTGATCATGTTCTGAGACAAATTTGCACATATTAATGATTAATTTATAGATAGGAAGACAATAAAAATATCATGTTCCTTCCTCGTTCCTCTAGTCAAAGACATCCTGGAGTTACTCAGAAATCATGATAGCGAAAATCAAAATAAAATATTTGAACCATTATTGTCAAAGTGTTAAAATCATGAGTCAAGATATATCATCCATTGATATTTGTTTTGTCATGTTTAGATTGATATGTGATAGTTAATGGTTGACAATGTGATCTTATGTTCAACGTTGGATGTGTCTCAGTTTTGTTCTACCTGTTTGATTAAGCTCAAAATGATCGAAACTTTTTGCCCCCAGCCAGGTTCAGGATTTTGCCCCCGACCTAGAAACAAACCTTTATTATGACATATATAATGATCCAAACCATGACAATAAATCACCTAGAATGCCTGCGTATGTACAAAGGCTTTATGATGGGTATGAACAATGTTGAAGGAAAAGAATGCAAGCGGAAGGATGCATGAACCAATAGATGGCAAAGCTAGCTGATAGATAGCACTTGTTTGCCAGGTTTTACCATATGTTTTTATTGCACTTTTTCTCATATTTAATTTATTTTTTTTCATTGTTTTTCACTATTTTTTTATTTTCTACTTTTTCACTGTTTTTGGATTTTCTTGCTTTTTCACCGTTTTTTGATTTTTTTGCTTTTTCACTATTTTTTGATTTTCTGCTTTTTCAGACATGAAACTTCTTCAGATGCATGCTATTCTTGTGTTGATAGCTGATCTACTCCTGACCCAAATACTATTGTGACCGCAAATGGACCTAACCAATTTGGTTCAAATTTTCCTTTCTTTTCTCAATCTGACTGGTTTCGTAGATTTTCCTTTAGTACTAGTTCCCCAAATTGAATGACTTGTGGTTTGACCCTATGATTATAAATCCGACACATTCTTTGTTGATATACCTTTAAATGATGAAAGGCATTTTGTCTTAATTCATGGATAAATTCTAACTCTTGCAGTCTAGATACTCGTTCTTCTTCATCTTGAATAAGACCTTTTAATGATACTCGTAGACAAGGTATCTCTACTTCTATTGGCAGTATTTTTTCAGATCCATAAACAAGAGAGAAAGGTGTGGCACATGTTGGCATGTGAATACTAGTACGGTAGGCCCATAGAATAGGGTTTAATTGAATATGCCAATCTCTTCCAGCATCATTTAGTGTCTTTTTGAGGATTTTCAAAATAGTTTTGTTTGATGCTTCTGCTTGCCCATTCCCTTGTGGATAGTAGGGTGTGGAAAATCTGTGTTGGATCTTGAATTTCTCATAGCTCTTGTAAATCCTGATTCTTGAACGGTCGCCCACTATCAGTGATAATGGTCATGGGTATTCCATAGTGACATATGATGTAGTTCAAGATAAATATAGCATTTTTTTTCCTATGATATTTGTGAGAGGTACTGCCTCAATCCATTTTATGAAATATTTTGTAGCTACAAGGATAAATTTGTGACCATTAGATGAAGAAGGATTTATTTTTCCTACTAGATCAAGACCCCATTGGCAGAAAGGCCAAGATGTTGCCAAAGCACGAAGTTCTTGTGCTGGTGCATGAATCAAATTCTCATGGATCTGACATTGTTTGCATGTTCTAGCTATCTGAAAAGAATCTCGTTCCATAATTGCCCAATAATAGCCCAAGCGTATGAGTTTTTTTGAAAGGGTAAGACCACTTGAATGAGTGCCACAAATGTCGTTATGGACTTCATTTAAGGCCTTCTTAGATTCTTCTTGTTCGAGACATCTTAAAAGAGTACTGTTCAGACCTCATTTAAATAGGGTATCCGCAACAAGAGTAAAATGGGAGGATTGGCAAATAAAGTTTCTCTTTTGGTTCTTTGATAAATCGGGAGGTAGGGTGTTATCTTTCAGGTATGTGTAAGTTTGGCCATAGCGGGAGGAATCATGCCCAACAAGGTAATAGATAGTTTGGGAATCAGGACAATTATGAGTGGGGTAAAATAACTCTTCCACTAGGAATTCATAACGCTCTTGATTTTCCTGTGTCTGAAGTAGAGAAGCAAGTGTTGCCATGGCATCTACTGCTTTTTTGTCATTCCTTGGAATTTTCTCAAAAGTTATTTCTAGAAAATACTTCTTAAAATCATCTACTATCTTTTTGTAAGGCATTAATTTGTCATCCTTTATTTGGTAATTGTCATTAATTTGATTGATGACGAGCTGAGAGTCTCCAAAGACTTGAAGTTGTGTAATGTTTCATTCTACAACCATTTTGATACCTGAAACCAAAGCTTCATATTTTGTTTTGTTGTTGGTGCATGTGAAGCTTAATTTGTATGCTTTCAAAATTGTATGACCTTGTGGTGTGATGAATAGAATACCTGCTCCTGATCCATGTTGTGTATATGAACCATCAAAGTATAATTGCCATGTTTTTGTGGTCATTGTTAGGATATCAACATCAGGAAATTCAATTTGCAAAGGACGATCATCTTGAAGTGGTGCCTTAGCTAGTTGGTCTGTAATGACTTGTCCCTTGATAGCTTTTCTTTCTACATACTCAATATCAAACTCAGTTAGCATCATGATCCATTTTGCTACTCATCCTATCAATGTTTCCTTACTGAGCAAATACTTCAATGGATCGATTTTAGCTATCAACTTGATGGAGTGAGATAGTATATAGTGTCTTAATTTTTTAGAAGCACAAACTACCACCAAGCATGCTTTTTCTATTGGGGAATAGTTGATCTCGTATCCCACTAGTGTTCTGCTGATGTAGTAGATGGCTCGCTCTTTTCCTTCATTATCCTATTGTGCGAGAAGAACTCCTAATGATACTTCAGTGGTCAATACATAGAGTAATAATTGCTTTCCTAGAATTGATGAAATTAGAATGGGTGGTTGCATGAGATATGCCTTGATCTTGTTGAATTCATCCTCACATTGATGGTCCCACTTGAAATGAACATTTTTTATGTAATAGATGAGTAAATGGTTGACATTTATCTGGTAGTTGAAAAGCAAATCTTCTGATTAACTGGACTCTTCCTTAGAGTGATCTGAGTTGACTTATATTCTTGGGAGATGCCATTTCCATGATTTCTTTGACCTTACCTGGATCTACTTCGATACCTCTAGCTAAAACAATGTATCCCAATACCTTTCTTGAAGTGACACCAAAGTCACATTTCTTAGAATTTAGCCATAGCTTGTACTGTTCTAACTGGTCAAAGATCTTTTCCAGTGTCTCTATATGTTCTTCTCTATTGTATGATTTGGCCAAGATGTCATCCACATAGTCTTCCATGAATGTATGCATCATGTCATGGAATATCGTTGGCATAGATCTCTGATATGTGGCACCTGCGTTCTTTAGTCCAAAAGGCATGATGTTCCAGCAGAAAGTATCTCACAGACATGTGAAAGTTGTCTTTTCTTGATCTTCAGGTGCTATTTTAATCTAATTGTATCTGAAGAAACCATCCATTAGAGAAACATGGAGTGTCCAGTTGTTAAATCTACAATGATGTCAATGTTACGCAAAGGAAAGTAATCCTTTGGACATGCATTATTAAGATCTCTAAAGTTTGTGCATACTCTGATACTTTTGTCTTGTTTTGAAATAGGAACAATGTTTGATACCCATTGAGGATATGCTATAGGTCCGATGAATCCTACATCTAGTAATTTCTTTAGTTCTGCTTTGACCAGGAGAGCGATATGTGGATGAATCTTTCTTAATTTTTGTTTGACTAGTTTGGCTCCTGGATTGACATTTAAGTGATGCATAATAAGCTTTGGATCCAATCCTGGCATGTCAGCATATGACCAGGTGAAATTGATTTTCCATTGTTTGAAGAATTCCATATATTGTTTTCTTTCTTCCTCAGACAGAGAAGTTGTTGGATGTAGGATCTTTGGTTGCTCTGTTGTCCCAATGTTAATTGCCTCTGTTGGTTCGATCAAAATTGATAACCTTTCTTGATAGTACTCAGGTAAAGTGTCAAATCTCCCATCTTTCGATGCCTCGAGGAGGTTTTCACCATTAGATGTGTCTTTTCTTTTTACTTTTTCTTGATCTAATGTTGCCAATAAATGGTTTTCAGCATTAGACCTGATATTATTTTCTTTATTTTCCTTTTTGCGACTAGGATATTTGGCACCCACTTGACTGGAAGATGTGTTGCTGAAATTCCTGGTGAAAGTTGTTGTGGGTTCGATTGCATTAAGATATACGGATATGGCATGGTCATTTGGAAAGGTATCAATGGTAGTATGTCCTTCATTTTCCTAATCAATAAGTTTGGGGTGGATTAGAGGTAGAGGGCCATCAGGTTGAGATGTTTCGAGAGTATTTAGGGTCATGATTGAGCTATCAAAGTTTTCGATATGTATGTCAATGTCTAGAACGGTACCCTCATCAGAATGACCTTGCACAAGAAGTTCTTGATCATCCTCAATTAATTTCAAGTCAGCCGAATGTGATTCTAATTCAAGTGAACTAGTTCCTAACATTTTCCCTGCATACGTGTGAACTACATCGACTCCTACATCTTCTTCAAAGCAATTTTCTTTGGTTGATTCTTCAGAATGATAGGAATCCCATTCCCATTCGTCAGAATTTGTTTCACTTGCAACTTACAATCTACAAATTTCTTCATATAGCTTTTGATATGTTTCTTCTATTTGTCTTGCTATATCTTTTCTTCTTTCATATTCAACTTATTCTGGATTGAGATTGAGTTTTGTCAAGTTTACTATCATCTCTCCTTGATTAGTATTAGGTTCATACTTGTTTTGATTGAGAGTTAATGTTGCTTGGGAGGTATCATTAGTTTGTTTCTCTTGTCGATTTGAGGATTGCTTCTTTTGCCATTTCATGTTTGTTTGTGCTTGTTGCTTGGCAGATGCTTCTTCCCTTTCAATTGCAAGTTGTTCTTATCTATTTTCATATTCCGCTTGGTGTTGGTTAGAGGATGTGTTCTCTGGTAGAGTAACTTGTCTGTACCCTAATCATGTTTTGTCTATAGCCTACTGAGTATGAGGTTGGATAGGTTCTAAGATGCCTTCTTGTCATTTTCCTACCGGACCTATTCCAGTGTATCCCATTTTTTAAAGAATGTTAAACCCTTTTCCATACTTTTTAGTAGGTATTCTGACATTGTTGATCTTTTGTTGGATTGCTTCATCTTTGTCTTGTTTCCTCTGATAAGGTTCCAACACTAACAAATGCTCCATCAAATATTGGAAGATGTTTCACAATTGGTTGTTGTTTAGAGTTTGATGGTTTTCCATAGGATTTAGGAGAAAGTGGTAATTGGGATATTGAATATTCTCCATTCCCACGATCTCTTAGCTGTATTTGTTTTTTCATACTTGACAAAATTAAGGCAAATGATTTTTCTTTAGTTTGTGTGTTTGAAGATGATGCCTCCCTGTTATGAGGAACAATGACATCTTGAGCTGGTTTGAGATTACTACAATACTGAAATGGATTTGAATCTGTCGAGATCGAGATTTCTTGCCCATTGTAGGGAAACTTTAGGCATTGATGATATGTGGATGGAACAACTTGTATGTCATGTATCCAAGGTCTTCCCATGAGTATGTTATATGATAATTCCAAGTCTAGAACTTGGCATGTTGTGTCTTTCTGCAATGGTCCCACTCTGATGGGTAATATCACAATTCCTTAGAGGAACGTTCTTCTCCATCATATTCTTTGATGGTGATCTTTTTCCAAGGATCAACTATATCTTCCGAATAACCTAGAGCATGGACAAGACTCAATGAGAAAATATTTAAGCCAGCTCCACCATCTATTAGGACATGTTTAACGTGTGTCTTGTGAATGAGGACTTCACTATGCAAGGAGCATTATGGGAATGTTATAAGGATATGTCGTCTTCTTCGGTAAATGATAAGTAGTGAGGGGTTTTGAGGTGTCCCACCATGGTTTGGAATTGACCTACATCAAGATCTTTGGATACTATTGTATCAATTAATGCTCTTTCTAAAATTTCTGTGTGTGCAGGTGAAAGCTTTAAAAGTTCCAAGATGGATATTTGTGCGGGTGTTTTCTGTAAGTAATCCACTAGATTGTATTGTTTGGTAGTGGAGAATGTGTTAGTTGTACAACCCGGAAAAGCCACTTTGGCTTTGCTTCATGTGATAACATGAGTGGGTTATTGATGTTGTTGCTCTTTAACCATGATCACATTTACCACATTATCATATGCATGAGCATAGTTTACCTTTGCTTTACCTTTACCATTCTGCCCTATTGATGATTCACCCTTCTCATAGTTAGGAAGTGGAGTTTTGAAAGTTGTGTGAGATTCGTTTGTTGTATGTCCATCTATAAGTATTACTCCATTATCAATCAAATCTTGGATGACATGTTTTAATCGTTGACAAGCATCTATTTGGTGTCCTTTGTTTCGATGGAAATCACAATAATGGTTTTCATTCCACCAAGCAGGCTTTACCTTGGGTTCAAAGTTTCTTTCTTCTGGTAAAGTAATCAATTTGTTTGTAATAAGGCATTTTTAATGCGGATCCAAGGGGTTCACCAATGTTTGTAAATTGTCTTCGAAAGAAATTTTTGATAGTTTCTTTTTGGTGATTGTTATTTTGTTGAGCTGCTACTGAGTGATTGGATAAATTAAAAATTAGCTACTTTGGTTTCAAATTGTTGTTATCCACTATCCCATCATTGACGACATTATGATTTCTATTCCAAAACTTTGGCTTATCATTGTGATTGTTGTCGTTAGTGTTGTTAGGATGATGAACTCCTTCTTTGAATATTTTCAACTCACCTTTCTTTATCATGGCTTCCTCCATTCTAATTTCATTATCAATCATTTTTCCAAAACTTTGATTTCCTTTCTTTTTTAGATAATAACTCATTTGATCATTTAGGTTGTCGATGAATATGTCCATTTTTTCATACTCTGGTACTGTATGAGGATATCGTGAAGCTAACCATCTCCATCTCTATAAAAATCTCATGAAAGGTTCTCCACTCTTTTGTTTGGTGTTACATAGGTCTAGCATTGTTACTTCATGTTGTATGTGGTAAGACTATTGTGAAACAAACTTATCCACCAATTCTGAGAATGATCTAATTCCAAGTGTAAGTTTGGAGAACCATTCCATAGCTAGTCCAGTTAAGCTTTTTGTAAATAAGTTCATCAAGTAGGTATCCTCATGTGCAAAATCCATACTTATTGTCCAAAATTCTTGTCTATGATCTTGGGGGTTAGTGCTTCCATCATATTTTTCGTATCTAGGAGTTTCAAAACCTATAGGAAATGGTCTCATTCTTAGATTCATGTTGAATGGATAAGGACAGATTTCTTGGAGTATCTTCTAACATTTCCTCTTTGCATATCTTGAATTTGTGTTTGCAGTGTTTGTATTTGTTGTACGAGAGTTGTGATAGGATTATCAACATGATTTGTTCTTGTATAACCATGGTTTTGTATTCTAGGAGGATCTTGATCTCTTCTTGTATCATCTCTACCCCTTCTTGTATCCTCATTGGATTGAGCATTATTTAGAATTTCTACTTCATCCCTTGTGGAAATGTAAGTTTCCTCATTGGTTTTGGTGTTACTAGGAATTGATGTGTCATTGAGTTTGACACCAAAAATATCCTCATATTGTTCATTATTAAGGGGGGGGATCACTTCTCTTTTGTGTCAATTTGTTCACATCAAAATCTTGGGGGAGTTTAGCACCAGATTTTGCTAACATTAGGAAATATTTTTCTTTTTCTCCCTCCAATATTTTTTGCATAAATTTATCAAGTTGAGGATCTTTTTTTATGTCTCTAACATGTTCTGCTATTTCCTCTTCAACTTGTATTTTATCTTTGTGTTCCATGTTTCTATAGTCTTTAGTTATTTCAAACATTTCTATTTATGTTTCTACATTCTTTCGTCTCTGAGCCCTAGTTAGAATGGGCATACACGTGTTTTGAATGTTTTTTGTGAGATTTCAATCTTGCTTAATGTGTCGCAATAAGTGATCAATTGTTGAGGAAATGATATTTTCAAGTATTTGTTTGTTTGCAAGTTTTTCGATCTTAGTTTTGGAGTGCAGATTTTGTGATTTTTGATATGACCAAGTTCAATAAGAATGATATATCCTATGATAAAGAATGAGGTTATTTTGATCAAGTTTTGTAGTTTCGTTATTAAAGGATGATAGGTCCTGATGATAAACTATGTTTGAACAATCAATTTATCAAAGAAAATGTGATGTTGCACTTTAAGGTGTTAGATCTTTAAACTTGTTTGAGGTGAAAACTTGATAACCTTTGTCTGTCTTCCTCTTGAATCTATTTTGACAGAAGATAACCTGATTGAATGACCCAAGAAGATGACCTAGTCTCTATGTTTGACTTTTTGAGAAATGGATTGTTTTTGTTTTCTGATTTTGATGTATTTTACTAGAAACACTGACAAACTAACTAGGAACTCTGCTATACTGACCAGAAACGCGGACAAACTTACCAAAAATGCTTGTATACTGACCAAAAACGCTGACCGACAGACCAGAAATGCTGAGAAATAGACCAGAAACACTGAGAAATAGACCAAAAATGCTGACAGATAGACCAGAAACGCTGACAGAATGACCAGGAACTCTGTTCTGCAATGTAGTGACTCTAAAGTTCAAATAATGATGTGTAGACTTAGCAAATTAAGTGTTTGAAATTAGGAGATTGCAATTTTAATCCAAGTTTGTGATTTTCAGACTCAAAGATCTTATGTTGTAACATGAGAAATTTGGCATTCAACTCACAAGAGTTGTTGATTAGACCAAGGGAGCTGACCTTTAGACCAAGAGAGCTATTGTTTAGACTAAGAACTCTGTTGTTTAGACCAGGAACTCTGGTATTTAGACTAGGAATTCTGCTATTTAGACCAGGAACTCTATTGTGCTCAACCTTGGAGAGTTAATATTGAAATATGAGAAAGTTAACATTCACACCAAGAGAGCTGAGTTTGGACTGAAAATGCGACTGTTTGGACCGTAGGTGCGACTATTTGGACTGAAAGAGCTAATGTTTGGACCAAAAGAGATAATGTTTGGACTGTGAATGCGACTATTTGGACTGACAAAGCTAATGTTTGGATTGTGAATGCAACTGTTTGGACCGTAATTGCGACTGTTTGGACTGAAAGAGCTAATCTGCTATGAAACTTGTGAATTTGGAAATTTGAAGTTTGATTTTTCAATGATTGTTGTATTTCAATGGATGAGATCTTGACTTGACTTACAAACACAAAAATTAGATTGTATTTTTGTCCCAAGGGACACATAAAGTGTATGTTCAAGAAGCTTTAAAGAAAGCCCAAGTTTTCATGGGTTTTGAACAATTGAAAACACATCAATCAATCTATCATAAGGAGATTGGCTTCATTATTAGTTCTTATCCCACAACTTGGTACCCTGTCAGCTCACACAACCTTGTCACCCCCTAAAGGCTGCCCATGTTTTTTCCTTTGTGAGAGCTAGTGGAGTCCCATTATAAGCCTAGAAATAAGGTCTCAAAAGGGCAGTTCACACATATGCTCAAGAGGGACATATGGTGAGTATCTTAAAGAGAGATTCTTCTCCCTCCATGCACTAAGAATTTAACAATGTTTGGAGGTAAACCGGGTAGCTTCTAATTTAATTGGAACTAGTAAGGGATCCGTTCACCGCATCGGGGTATAAACTCAATTAAGAGGTCTCCCAGCCTTGAAAACCAAGGTTTGATATACCCGAAGGTACGGAGGAGAGCTATTCTTGAGCACTGTCGTTGACTTTATTTTCATCAAATCACATTTATTTTACAGTGGGTTGGAGTACTTGGCATTAGCCGTTCCCTCTTGGGTTGTTCCCCTCTCATCGACCTTAATGGCTTAGAATTATTAGCTCCTCAAGAGGGCAGGCCCGCTAAAGATATGCACTATTGAAATCAAAGGATGAGTCTGGCTTTTTGATCACCTAAGAAAGATGAGAGCATACTTTCCTATCATCAAAACACATAAGACATGTTTGTTCATTTCCATTGTAATTAGTCTTTGTGCCTAATTTATCAAAAATAAGTGCAAAGTCTCACGGCTACAAACAAAGTTAGTAGTTTTTATTGCAGTCTTTGACAACGAAATAGTTTATGACTCTAGTCTTTCACAGCGAAATAAGTGCCTACAAAACCAACAATCTGCAAATTAGGTTCAGGAAAGTGACAGTCTAGAAGCATAAATGAGGAATGCAACATACAATATTTGCAAAATCAATAAAAAACTAAAAACGCCATCAAATTGACCAAGAACATCATCATATGTGTCAAGAATGCTGCCAAATGCACCCAAAACGCTTCTCTGCACACCAGAAATGTTGCTCTACACACCAGAAATGTTGTTCTGCACACCAAAAATGTTGTCAAATAGTCTGAAAACATTGACAAATGTGCCAAAAATGCCACACTAAATGCCAAAAAATGCTAAAGTACAGACTGAAAGTGCTAAAGCATAGAAAAACATAAAAACGGAGTTGAGGAATCTCCCATAAATGCCATTTGAGGTGTCGAAATACTACAAAAGAGGCCAAGAACGCAATTCGGGAGCCCAAGAGAGCTAATCTACACTCTGAAAGAGCTAATCAACCTGTCAATGAAATTTCCTGCAAGAAAACTTGTTAAAGATCAAAGGGGCTAGGCCCCACAGTGGGCGCCAATTAATGTGATGCTAAAAATGTGGTATATAGAAGGCATGCACATATAATGAGATAATAAAATGTAATTTGAAAGCTTAATATAAAACTAGATTAGAAATGCAAACCATAAGCCTTCCTTGAAATGTCCCATTTTCCTCTATCTTGAGGACCTTGAAGGTGTTGGATTGATGGGCTCTCAGCAGAGCAATGACCTCCAAAGTGGCAACTCAAGAGTTGAGTAGCTATTTGATCATGATTGACCATGGAGATGATATGAAATGCATGATTTAAGAAACTAGATTAACATGTTGTGTTTAATCCAAAATATAATTGTTAGATAATTGAAATGAAAATTTCCTATAGTAATGATGTTAAAGCTATGAATGCAAGGGATCCTTATTGCTCAAAAATGGGGGATATTTATAGGAATTTCAAGGCCAAAGATGAGGTAGCAGGAATCGACGGTTCAGATCTGATATGAAGATATCAAGGGCCAAGATTGAGGAAGTTGGAGAAGAGGTTGGAGGAAGGGACACTTATCATCTCTGTGGTGACAAGTGTCAAGGAGCCTTGCTCATGAGAGGGCAAGTGTCCATGGGAGGAGACATGTGGAAAAGTGCCATGTGTCTCAAGGAGGGAATATCCACACCATGGGAGGTTAGGATAAGGAGGTTAGAATGTGCAAGATAGGATAGGGTTAGTTAGACCCAGAATTAGATGGAATGGGCTAGGTTGGGGGATGGTTAGGTTAGGTGGTTAAAAGTTAGGAGCCATGTGCTCATTTGAATTTAGAAATTCAAATAATTAGAAAATGATAATTAATCTCAACAAACTTGAGTTTGTTAGTTTTAATTAGGGATTAGAAGAATTGATTTATATGGGGGGACATTAATTAATTTAGAATTAATTAATCAAAGGGGGATATGAAATGAGCTATATAAATAAATCATGTAGATTTATTTACTAGTAGATGATTGAAGAAATCAATTAAATTGTTTGTGAATTCAATTAATTGGGAAGGGGAATTAATCAAATAACTATGTATTTAATTAACTATCTTCAGACCATTTTTAGGTGTATACATATTGTATGAATCCACAGACGCATCAAAATATCTTAGATATGCAGTTTCAAAGTCCAAAAATGTAGTTTCACAGTTGTAGTGTAAATATTAGTTTGTCCAAATACGCGATATGGTGTTCCAAAAACGCGCCAACAAGTGACACATATGCAGTAAGATAAGTCAAAAACATGTTTTCTTAGTTGATAATGTTGTTTTGATACTATCCATAAATATACTAGAAAATGACACAGATGTGGACAGAGTGATCGTTTATGCACTAGAAGTGAACATAGACACATTTCTCAAAAATTCTCAATTCTATCCAAATTTTTTGAAGTTGTTGATAAGTGACCAGATCTCAATGTTGATGTTTTTGTGGCAAGAAAACACAATAGACAAGAAGACACAATGTCTGAAGGTGTTGTTGTCAAAATATGAGCACAATGTGTATGTTCAACAGGTTGGAATAGTCCAATTTCCATGATCTCAACACAATTGAAAATACTTCAAATACTTCTTAGCCCTAAGGTCAAGGTCCCATGGCAATAACTCCATACCACATCTTTGAATATATATTGACTCAAATGTAGGGATGCCTTAATGGGTGTATACACTATTTTGTCTTTGCATGAGAGGACAGGTAGGGGCCTCCAAGACTAGAAGGATGACCCAACCACCCTCTCCTTGGAAAGCTACAAGTAGCTTATACTAAGTTGAGAATTTTTGTCTCATCTCAAGGGTGCCTTATGGTGAATATCTTAGGGGAAATATAGCTATCCCCTTGCACTCAAGCTATCATGATGTCTAGAGAAAAAATAGGGTGGGCCACTCCTTAAGGTTTTTCGTCACAATCTGGGGTATAGTGGTTTCTATACATGTGACAGTTCCCTCAATTAAGAGGCTTCCTAACTCTTTGAAATAAAGGGGTTATATGCATCACAAGGATACTAGGGGAAACATCCATCGATATATAACAATGACATCAGGCGAATGATGACTTTCATCACACCCATATTATTTATATAGAGGACCAGAGGAAAGTACTGCTTGGGTCATTCCCTTTCACTTGCATGAATGCTCCAAGAGACAGGTCCCCTTAAAAAAAGAGGTACTTAATGATTTCTCTTACACCCAAGATAAATGAAGGCAAGGGGAGAGGATAATTTCATTAAACACCTTAGGGTTCACAATAGATTGGGCGAGCACCCCAAACACTTCAAACAAATGTTCTTTTTAGTGCACCAATGGAAGTATTTTCTAATCTACTAGAAACAAGCACTCTCCTAAATTACCCCTGGAAGCACAAATGTATTAGTGGTTTCAAAATATTACCCCAACCTGCAACCACAAGGATTAGATCACCAAATGAAATCAAAAGGGGGCCTTCTACAAACGATTTAAAAAAATTTAATCTTCAACCAACTTACAAGACAAAAATGTTGCAAAATAGACCAAAAAAGTCTTAAGAGTTAGCCAAAAACGTGATAAAAACCTAAACCCTAGATGCAACAAGACAAGCCATAGACATGACAAAAACTGACAAAAATGTAGAAAGACCCTGTAAAACAAAAAACAGTCAAATCCAAAAACACAGTATGATAGATTGCAGATGCATTGACAATTACCAAAAATATAGTAAAATTTAATAGAAACACATCAAAATTAGATTGTGCAAAAAAGTCAAAAAATTAGAGATGCAATAGGATGAACTGTAAAAGCGGCAAGACCTAACAAAAATGCAATAATAACAACCATAAATGTGCCCAGACAAAACCTACAAAACCCTAAAATAAAAAATGCAACAAAAACCCAAAAACGTGACAAGATGAGCCACAGAGGAAATAAGAAGCAAAATCATCACAAATGTTGGACCTACAAATTTGAAAACACTTAAACAACACTAAAATATTACAAAATTAGGGACTAGGTCCCACCAAGCATTGTCAAAATGTATGCGGTTAAATTAGGAATTCAAAATATTATAAAACCTAATAGGATTCAACCACATAAAAACCCTAGTTCTACAATGAAATTCACCATACACCAATGAAGAACCTAAAAACATGCAAAACACAAATATAAAATATTATACCGTTCATATGATCATTAGGGTTTGATCTCCATTCTTAGCTCCATTGATCTTTCTTTGATATGTTGGTTGCTTTAAGATTTTATGTGTGCACAAGAGCTCAATAAATAACGAATTGTAGTTTTGTAGTTTGGTAGTATGTAGACACCTGATTAATTGATCGCTTATTAGGGATTCACATTAGGATTAGGGATTGATAAGGATGAAAGGATCCTCTTTTATAGAGAGTACCCTAGAAATAGAAGGTTGAGATTAAGAGGTGGAGGGATAAATGGTCAGCTCAAATTAGAGGGTAGGTATATAAAATAAGAAAATATTAGGGAGGTGGTTAAAGGTAAATTAAGAGATGAACGACAAGTGTCATGGAGGGAAAACATTAATGAATTAATTAATAAATGAAGATATATTTAATTAATAGAAGAGGTGGGGCCAATTAAATAAACAAAATATTTATTTTAAATAGGGAAAGGCTAGAAGAAGATTAGTGAATTAATTAAATAAATAGAAAACTATTTAATTAATAGAAGGCTTAAGATAAAATAAACAAACAAATAAAATATTTATTTAACCAGGCTAGCACAATTTTAGGTGTCTACACTTGCATCTTTGACAATTTATTTTGCTTGTTCAATTGTTAATAGAAATATGTGCAAAGAAATAGAAGTTGTATAATATTATGCAAGATAATGTCACGCTTCATACAGCATCACAATTATATAAGAGTAAAGTCTCCTACATCATAAGAAACTCCCATAACAATTTACCCAAATATATGAGTTGTTTTAACAACTCAACACATTTGTACCTCTAATATACTAACCTATTTAGAAAACTATACCAAAACTTACAAATAATTATTTTATGTACCAAATGTGAACGCTAATTCCAAATATTCCCTCCCTTAGTGTGAACATGGTAAGAACTCACACGATACAATTGTAGTGAGCCCAACTTGTGTGGCTCATGATCTTGATTCAAAATGAAAGGTACCTCCCATCATCCTTTCATGGTTTTCACAAAGGCTTACCAAAAACCTGGACATGAGCAAGAACCCACCAAATGTCCACCTTGTTTGGTTTTTTGGATCCTCCCACAAACCCTTTCAAGATCCATGAACTGGCTTACTTCGGTGTTGTTGTTCACCACTATGCTTGTACAATAGAAAAGTTATATAGAAATTGACATACATATCGTAAATGGGAATACAACATTGGTATATTCCCCCCCCCCCACAATGTGGAATTTCCACTTATTCACACAACCAGAAATACTGAAAAGCATACAAAACCACTTATTCACACAACCAAAAACATTGAAAAGTATAGAAAATGAAATGCCACCAGAGCTGATAAGTGGCCCCGTTGTTGGTGACTGACGTGAGGACATTGATTGTCTTCCTTCCTTTGTTGCTTCATACCTCCAATAGATTTTCTACTTAGCAAATTCAACTTTGAAGCTCAATTTTGTCAATTGTGAGAAATGAATATATTCCCCCCCCCCTAGAAAATGGGAATTGCATACAAGCAATAATGTGTCTAATTATAATTAAAAATTTTGACTTTTATATTGAAGACTCATTAAGGTAGACTTGATTCTAAAAGATGACACAACTTGAGTTTTATGACATAAAATATCCAACTATGCAAAGGAAGCCAAATTGTCAAGGTTTTTAACTAAAGACACTAAGAATGCATCCCCTAAATAGAGGATCCTTTACCAAATGGAAAATATATAGCCCAAGATATATTCCTTACACATCTAGATATTATTAATTTTTAGATATAGCAAACAACTAAATGACTCTATTATGCATGATGAACAACACTACTCAATACAAAAGCATAGAAGAAGAGGACCTTCATGATGATGCCAATACCAAAAAATTTGAATCTTCTAAATCTCATCTTCTCTGCTCTTCTCCACGTGGTGCTTGATTTCTTTGACCTAGCAAAGTTGCATGATGATTTCTCTATCACTTAACGCCAAAGGAATTTGAAGATGCAGAAATCATTTCAAAAGTTCACCAATGATAGGGGTTGATCTTGGCAAAGAGACAAGTTGTTGAACAAGAGGAATTGTCAGAGCTGTTGGCCATTTGGAGATAATGATTATGTGTTGCATTGATTTTTTGTCATTGATGCCAACACTAGCTCTTTGAATGCTTTACCGGCACCCTTCTAGTCCTGGTAGGTTGAGTGGTTTCTAGTTGATTTGGATCCGGTATGATCTGGTAGGCTTCGATATAGTTTGGTTATGGAATTGGCTTATCCATGATACTCATGCTCATCTTCAGTAAGTTGGTTTTGGTCTAGTGATCGGATGCTATCCTATTTGCTTAGAAGCTTGGCTTCTGGTTTCAGTGAGGGTTTCACCAGCATAGCTTTTGATGAAGATGTTTGATGAATTGCATAAGTGGTGTCGGTGCATCTTCTGGTGGAGTTTTAGGATGTTGTTGGTGATCATGTTCACTTGGCGGATGGAGATCATTATTATAGTGTGTGGACCTATACTGGGTCCCGGTTGGTCTAGGTTATGGACCGGTTTAATAAAGCGTGTGGATTGGACCTCTCGATACGTTTCCAGGATATCTTGTGTCTTGGATATTATTTGATTGGTCTAAGGCCGACAAGGTTTGTAATTATGTAATTGGTTTATTGTCTGGTGGCCGACCTAATTGTTTATGGTTGAGGGTTTGTATATATGATGTAAGATTTCATTATAGATTATAATGGTCATGGGAATGGGAAATGGATATGTAATGTGCAAATAATGTAATATCATTCAGGTAGAGGATTTGGTCGATCATTGGAGATCGAATTGGGTTTATGTAAGAGGATTTAGTCCTCTGGTATTGAGCTTAACTAGAACTGTAGTCAAGCATAGGAGATGTTATCTTTTGCAGTTCAACACTTCTCTGGATTGTAGTCTGGATTTCTATCTAATCAATGAGATTTGTTTTTTGATGAGCAGTGCGCTTGAGGTTGTTGGCCTTTCTGTAAGTGTAGGCCCCTCAATTGTAATTCACATACTTACTGCAGAAGTATTATCTGACTATGGGTAGGCTTCCCACCGTGGTTTTTCCCTTTATCGGGTTTTCCACGTAAAAAAATTTGGTGTCATGTGGATGTTATTTATTTTGTGATTGTTGTTTATTCTTAATTGGTTTAACGGTTATTCTGGTATTAAAGTTGTAATTGCTAATGGTTTCGGTAATCTGTAACAATTTATTCACCCCCCCTCTCAGTTGTCTTCTAGTTATTTGAACTGTCTACATGACCAAGGATTGTGGAGTCTGATAGTGAAACTGAGGCATGAGGTGCAATAGAGCCCAATGGATATAATAGAGACCTCTAGCAATAAAATAGGCCCCTTCCAATTACTGTCCCATCTAATCAAAAAGCCACAAAAAAATGTCAAATCCCAATATGAGCAAACAATGACAATAAAATTTGTTCCTCATTGTGAAAGAATACTTAACAAGATGAAACCCTTGACAGATATGTCCTTGGGCAAGCCTAATACATCGTAAATATTTTTTAGGTCTTGATTGTAAAGACAGTTCTTTCTTGCATTTGTTGCTTTTGTTGATTGCATCATCTATTTAGAAATTCATAGCTAAATTCGACCAAAATGAAGATCATTACTAATGAGCGATATCTATTGTAGTGATATCAAGCCCACTAACTAAGAAAATGATCAGGCCAAATATATTTGGGATATCATTGTAGACGTCTAGAAATGGTCAATGCTTGCGGAGTCATACTTTAACATTGGCGCATTGCCTTATTTTAGGGTTCTTGCATCGCATTAACATTTCTTCTATGTTGCGCACTTGGTCTTTATCATTTACGAGCATCGAGTCCTTCTTCTGCATTCCTCATTTTTATCGCTTTCGAATTAGGTCTTGTCGATAACAATCTCTAGTCATGATTTTGGTCGATCCTCGTCCTTGTCAATCTTTTCATTTTGCGATCGATTCGTCATCGATCCTTATCCTTGTCAATCTTGGTCAATTTGTCATTGATTTTTGTCAACCAATTTTAATCATTTATCAACACTGGTCCTTTGTCAGTCAGAATCTGTGTAGGGGAAAAAGTGACACTAAGCAAACATGCCCTAATCTCACTTTCAATCACACACTTGTGGAATACGAAGGAGCCTAGAGGTATCACACAATTGGCTACTTCTTTTTGTGGAAGAGAGAGCCATGGGCTACCTATTAGGATTTCTATTCCTTTGTTGCAAATGATAGATAGAATGATGCAAGTTCAACTATTAACCCTAAAGTGTAAGTATGAACTAGTAACTTTGAGCACAAGATTGTAGAATTGAGATTTAAT